>NC_047146.1:10429452-10729452 GCF_009829125.3 Periophthalmus magnuspinnatus
CTTCAGCAGAAGGCAGGTCACTCGCAGCACTTGCTTACACCATCTGAACATATTTGACTTGGGGAATGTGAGCTCAAAGCCAAAGTGAGCAGCATGTGTTGGCTGACCTTTGACCCGCACCCTCCGTCCCGCTGAACACTGTCATCTAAGTGACGTGACACCTGTCATAACATCTCATGGCAGATTGTCAATGTTAGACTAATTACTTTATGCAGTGTGCCATGCCGCCCCCCGCCCCGTAGCTGCATTCTCTCAAGTGTTGAAAGGTGTCCTGCTTGGAATATACAAGACTAATTACATGTATAGGGAAACTGCCGGGGCCACTGCTCATCAGCTAAGCCTCTTCTTTAAACCTCTACAGATGTTCTGAAATTGTGCCACTGATTGTGTTTTGACTTGTTGCGGTAACAGATCCAGCCGCACCCCGAAGCCCTCCAATCTACGGGTCACGAATATCACAGTGGGTGAGGATGGTCAGGTGATGGTGCGTCTCAACTGGACCGTCCTAGAGGAGCCTGATATCCCCATTCACCACTACAAGGTCTTCTGGAGCTGGAGCGTGCCCTCCAAGTCTATGGTGCCATCCAAGAAGAAGAGGAGAAAGACCACAACTGGGGTAAACCTATGCACCCTGCTTATACATTTTATTGCACTTTATTAGACAAATTCATGGGGGTTCCTAACATTGTGAGGTTATACGGTAATGTATGCAGTATCTGATTTTTATTTGAGGATAGCAGGGTTTGTAGTCTTAAAGTCTTCCATCTGCCAATAGCTTAGATGATCATTAAGCATTCAGCAAACAGCAGTGCTCCAAATGTACAACCCTGAGGCGCTCAACCATTGACTGATATTTCATAGATAAAAGACATTTTTAAATATCAAGTGTCATTTATTTACAAAACACTTACAATGTTTTTCTTTTTGTGCAGTCCAGAATGTTTTGTTTTAGCATTGGGCTTCAAAAACACTATTCAGGTATTTTATGTAAAATTTTAAAATAGCTTAGTTTGTGCATCATTGTATCCAACGCCCAAATGGACTTAATTCATAAAACAGCAGTGGTCCATGTGTATAGCCCAGAGGCACTGACGTCACACAGGCAAAAACATTTCAAATGCACAAATACTAAAACATGCTATATTATATAGCAAAAGAAAAATTCAGTTCTGTCAACTGGACAAAAGTTTTGATGTGAATCCTTTTTCACCACCTATTTGAGTGGCTTCTTCAGTTCTGGTCAGATTGCTGGTGGACACGTAAACCAGCTGTCTAAGCCCCCCATTCCTGATCAAAGATGGATTGTCTTTCTAGGAATTGGGGGCTTAGGCATCATTTATCTCCCGTTTATAACCTGATCCTTGGACATAAATCAAAACAAGGGAAACAATAGTGATAGCCATTATACTAGGTGCTCTCACACCAGGTGTGAGAGCACCATTAGGGGCCTGAACAATTATGCAAAATATAACTTAGACACAGTTCACACTGTTCACAGTTCAATCAACCTGGCCAACATACAGAAACTGTAAACAAATAGGTGTGTTAGTTCCAGTTTAGTTAGCTTCTCCCTTCAGATAAATATAGTTCTATATAGGTTCATTTCTGGCCAGCGATCTGGCCAAAACTGAGCCTATATAGTTTAATATTGAATGTTACAAAACATTATCTTACAATGTAATATATTATAATATAGACCAATGTTAATTCATTTTTACTGTGTGACCCTGTCAATATCTGTGGCTCCCTGTCTCTAAGAATTCCATTTGAAGTCAGTGGAGCAAAAAGGCAGAGTGTCTAGACACACACCTCTATAGGATCTTCTCTTGAATTAGCTTTGGGAACACGGTGCAGATGTGACGGGGAGGAGATAGAGGTGGGAGATACTAGACACTTATTGACACATGTACTACTGGTTTCCACTTCAGCACCTCAGGGCTTTGAAAACAGCCTGCTGCTGCTGGAATGTCAAAACATGCATGGTCAATAACAAGAAGTCATCAAGCTCATGCTGATGGAGGAATGCTGTAAGTCAAACACGGAGAACTAACCCTGGGAGGCTTCCATAACACTGCTCCCTCACAGGACCCTGAAGGCTATCTCCACACCACGATACCTTCCTCCACTCCACATGTGCTCTTAATAAGCAGGCCCTTTTCCCATAAGTCTTGGCTGCCTGTGGTTTAGCTGTGACTAGGACAGTGACAGGGCTTTGAAAAGAGGCTCCAGTGACAAAATGGTATCGTGCGAGTGCTAGCTTACCAGTGTTGTGCTGCGTGTTGTCTTAGGCTCAGAGCTTGGTGGACCTGGAGGGACTGCAGGCCAACAGCAGCTACACTGTGGAGCTGCAGGCAGTGACCTACTGGGGACAAGTGCGTCTGAAGAGCTCCAAAGCCTCGCTACAGTTCAGCACCACACAGACTGATGTGTCAGGTGAGAGGACATGGAACTATAGCGTACAACCCATGGACACCTGTTTAAACATGCATATCTCATAATTAAGGGGTCAGTGGTTTAAATTCAGGTTTGTATTTGAGAGGAGCAATAATTTGAGTCTTACAAATAAGCTGGCCAGTATAATAAATGTTAAGGCCGGGATCTCTTCAATTCAATTTTCATAGACAGCATATGTAAGAATGTGTTAAACATATAGCAAACCTTGGACAATTCAAATCTGGGATTGCATAAATTAAAGATATATATATTTTGGTAAAACCTTAGCCATCATATCCTAATCTTTGTTCTCTCAATCTCAGTAGAAGCCACCCCAAAAGCTAGAAAGCAAACAAGAAATGGCTCTACCTCTATAATGGGATCTTTCTTTTCTGATTAATTCATTGTATTCAGAGTGATAGAAATGTAGTACCTCTACAGAAGTAACTGAGTAGACATCCATTCAGAACCTATGTACCATTTATTGTTTACCGAGAGCCCTACTTTAGACTCATTGTTGCTGGGAAAAACCCTAAAAAAATGCAGACAACTGAGAGCGTAGTTTGATTTCCTCACTGATTAGTGTTGAGATATTCGCTGTTGTGAACTATATTAAGGAAAATATTCTGTCTAATAACACTTACTCAAACTATGATCTCGTCAACTAAAACAACAATCAGGTTCCCACAGTTTGCTATCATTAAGCTGAGTTTGTAAAAATAGCCTTCAGGCAAGATTAGACTGATTTCAAAATTACTCTTTTAGTTGTCTTAAATGTTTAGCTTTTGTCTATTCAGTGTGTGGGTGTGTTCCAGCTGCAATCTACTGTAAGTGATGCACACAATTAATAAATACCCCACACAACCCCTTTGAGATCAGGAACTAATTAAAATCCTACAGGAGCCTTGATAGAGCTGCTGACTTAGGACTGGCACATGGACAAGAAATTGGTAAAAGTCAACAGAGCGCAGTCCTTTTTTTGTTTGTTCAGTGTTGATGTTCCTAAATTACAATAAGTCTTCAGGCAAATAGTCAACTCTAATCACGAGCATTAGAAAATACCAATGATGTTCAAGAGAAGCTCACAGCACATCTGCACTCCGAACAAAACCAAGTCTTAACCTAACCTAACCCTATGTGAATTCTCTTGCTGACTCCATTGCTGTTAACATCTTAGGGAGTTTTAGACAACAGTCCAAATTTGTCTTTTCTTTTCCCAGGAAAATCAGTGTCCAAACCCAAAAAAGATGATCTCTCGCCCATTGCCTCAACTTTGACCAAACGCCCCTCTGGTCCTCTAGAGGTGGGCACGCCCTTCTACCAGGATGGCCAGCTGCAGGTCCGTGTCTACTGGAAGAAGCGAGGAGGTATGTGAGCCCACTGATTTATGGCCTCTCAAATCGAATTAGCACCCCATTATGTCCATCAATCACCCTGCATTATGTACATCATAATCAGGTGCATGACTCACTCACAGTTGCCCAAACAATGGAATAGCCTTAATAAATGAGGTATCGCACAGTGCAAATGAAATAAACGAAACAATGTGTCTTTGTGGGAACTTGAAATGTGATCGTGCAAGGGAAATTGGTGCAAACTCACACATGGACCGGTAGAGCGGAGCCACTGTTTTGTAAAGAACAATAAACACACAGCCCGAGCCGTGAGATGGGATTTATTGACAGCTGTGTTTAATAGCTCCGCGCCCTCGCCTCACCATCGCAGCAGAACGTTTCTGCTTTACAAGACCTGATGTCATACACAGCCAAACATTTGGAGCACTGCGAGGGGTTAAAGCCCATAGACATGCCTATCCCAGTGGCATCCATTCCCCAGGCCTTCTGTTAATACCAGAGTGGAAATATGGAAACCTTGAAAGCCATGCTCTCAGGGTAACCTGTCAAGTCCCATTCACTGCTCTATGTTATGTTACTAATATATGTCATCAGCCAAGCCAAGCTCCACATCTTGGAGTCAAGAATGTGCGCCCTGGCTGATGGAGAGGCCTGGTGAGACACCAAGTGCTGAATCAGAGTGGGAGAAGATGGAGCAAGCCCAGAGTTGTTAGTAAGCCTGGCCGGGACGCCCACAGCTGAAAGATGCTGACAAGGATCAAGCGCGGCTGGGGAATCGCAGTGCTAATCCTGTTCCAGGCACTTTGTGTTAGCTGCTGTGGAGGGTTGTGTGCCCTGCTCTTCATTAGTCTGAAGGATGACCCCAGCTTTAACCTGGGTCTCACTCTACACTGTACAGTATATACACTTACATATGGCCCTGGGAGCTGTAGTCTCCGGACATCTGTTTTGTGTGACAGAAGAAAGGAACAGGTTAACCGAGGCATGATTAAACCCTGGCTCATTGTCTGTGTGATCCAAACCAGCGCGGCCTCTGGGTAGTCTCCAGCAGAGCAGACTGTACAGCGGCTCAGATAGTGTATCTGTGTGCTCGGGGCCAGACAATAGCAGCCGTCCAGTGGTGGTACTTCTGAGTTTTGCTCCCAGACATGATTTATCACACACCAGCCACTCTGTGCTCCACCTGATCTCAATGTCCCTATTTCTTGTTTTACATCCCACTTCCTTCTCTGTCAGACGTGGCTCAACATACTATGTTTATTTTTTCCTGATTTCCCGGTTCTCTGTAATTCCTCTCTTCTGCTTCCAAAGAGCTCAGGGGCTCCAAGTGCCAGATCTGTGTCTAAGCCTTCAAAGGGCCCCTTTTATCTCCCTACTACAACCGCGGCCTCCGCCAAGGGGCGAACATAGCATAACTCAATTATTAATCTGAGAAATATTTCACATAACCAAGGGACGTAGCTGAATGAATAATAAATCTGGGAACATGAGATGAGGGTGATAGGCAGATATCTATGCTGATGCTGAGGCACTACTGTACTGTGATACATATACTGTCTGGGACTCCTGTGCACTGCACTGATATAAAGGGACACATGAGAACACAGAGCAGGCAGGGGGAAGCAGGGAAATTATTGGATTAAGTTAATGCACTGATCAAATAGGAAGTACTTTGAACTTCAACATCTTTATCGAGATCATCAGTTATGAAAATACTGTCATGTAAGATTAAAGTTAAAGCCAGTTGTGTGAATCATGCAATCATTCTATTCTGTCAGATTCTGTTTTGATAACAAACTGCTTTAGAGTGGAAGCTGTGATCCTGTATAACATGGCTTATACATGCTTACATGCTCGATTTTAAACAACGTATAGTTTTTATGTATTCAAAACTAAAAACCTCTGAAAGGTTGAGAACTAGAGAAATGTGAAGACCAAGCACTTCCCTGAATGAAAATGTGGCTGAGAGTAGGTAATTTAAAGCTTGAAATGCAGTAGTATTGGTCTGAGCCTCTGTGGCTCATCTGCCACATAATGAACCATGTCATATCCCCTCTCCTTGTTTATTCACTGTCTCTGAATATAAAACCAACGTTTGGTCTTAATGCAATGCTAAATTGACCATAAGATATAAGTTAAGGTATGTTTTATTCATACCCAGGAGAGAAATTCAGCTTATATCATGGAAAGAGGCAACAGACAACAACAATTCACCAGCTATTGGTGACAGAATAATATACACTCATTTTACTACTATGGAAAATAAATTAGGCCTATACTTTATTACATTGCATTATCCCAATATTAATGATTGTCTTGTCTTCAAGTCTCCAAGTCTCCAAGTACAGTAATGTAATTATGCAGAAATGGCATCTAATGGAAAAATCTTTCAAATCACCGCCATGCTATTATGCCTTAAAAAGGAGTGGTCAGCTAAAAAATATCTAATTATTAAAAACTTTATTATGATCTCATGCCTGTGACAATCTGCTGTTTTGGTTCTATTGTGATATCATGATTTACTAATTAACTCTCATCTGTCTTTCTCCGCAGATCCTGAGGTGAGCCGTTACCATGTTCAGTGGATGCCCGAGTACTGCAGCCACAATGAGACGCGGGCACCGGAGAAATCGGTGACACAGGTCAGTTTGGCTTCTGATCCCTCTGTGCCGTGCAAATCCAACCTCTCTGCTATTGTCTCAGTGCTTAGAAAAAACCCTGGACCCACAGCAGATCAGTGGCTGTTGTTTTGGAGTATTATGAGTCAGTCGTGTGGTCAGGCGTGCGGCGATCTGGCCAATAAAACGCATTTACTAAAACAATGATTCCCGGAATGAGGGATTGTTCACCTCCTTTGGCCCCGTCCCTGCTCCTGCTCGGACTTGTTTTGGGGTGCACTGAGGTCTAACGTAAAGTGTTTTGGCTGGGGTCAATGCAGCATGGCAGAGTCTTCAGTAATCAACACATTCTTTGGGGGGCTGTGCTGGCGTTGCAGGGAAATATACGTTTATTCTCTATAGATCATTGGGACACGCTCCAGAGCTGGGAGCTTTTATGCGAGCGCAGCGCCTCATTCACTTTTAATCAAATCTGTTTCATATCACAGAATACACACGCCCTCACTCCGGGGACTGGCTATTATTGTTGAATCTCTTTAGTACAAATACAAGGTTTAAATGCACATGTCAGCTAGATTTTCACTGGTAAGAAACAAGAGAGGGTTTTGTTCAGATCAATAGATGATTAAAATTTCATAGTGGTTTAAAGCGTAAGGCCTCTGCTTTGAATTCATTATCGAGAATTTATCAGCTACTCTCTTTAGATTACACTGGGGTCCTCTTTTGCCAATACATTTTTAAAGAGTTGCTTTCACATTTTGAAGTTATAGAAAACATGTACAGTTCAGTGCAAAAGTGTAAGTGAGGTAAAGTGCCAAAAGTGCAGATTTCTAAATAGATACACTTATGAAAAATGATGATCCAATTGTGAATTAAGATGTGAATAAATATTCTTGCTATTACCTAATAAACGATTTGAATTACAGAGCCTTCAAATAATTAAACTTGGATTTAAAATACTTGGTTAGCGCTATATTTAGGTGTGTTTAAATTAAAGCAGATTTTGTGTCAACTTTCCTCAAGACATTTTTGCACTGTAGTCTATAATCAATTCCAAAGCGGTTCAAAGTGTAATGTGGTGCATGCTGGAGATATTCTGCACCAGCAATTTTAATTATCTTTGGCACTCCATGGGTCCTGACCCCGTGACCCCAAGTCCAAGTCATCTGAATAATGACTTCTAATGCATTTGCTGGCACAGGAAAACTACATCAACCTCCCGGGCCTGCTGTTCTCCTGCAAGTACAAAGTCACCGTGCACACGCTCAAATCCAAGAGACGCTCCAAGGACGAGAGCACCACCTTCCTCACCCCATCCTGCGCCACCATCCGGAGCAAGACGCACAAGTACATCCCCTGCCCCGGCGAAGGAGGTGGGTCACCCAGTCTGACACGTAGAGGTCATTAGAAATCAATGCGCAAGTCAGATACAGTAGCATGATCCGACTGTGTTTCCCCTAACAGCTCTCCCTAAGGTATTGGCTAAACCCGAGAACCTTACAGCGTCCTTCTCCATCAGTGAGGGAAACATCACGGGGAGCTTTGTGTGGAGGGTGTCCAGGTTGGCCCCCAATCAGAGGATAACAGGCTATCAGGTGACATGGGCTGAGATGACCAGCGAGAACAGGCAAAACAGTCTGCCCAACAGCATCATATCGCAGTCGCAAATCCTGCCGCCGGTAAGATGAGGCTGACCTGTTTACATGTACTAGATACGGGATAGGGGTATGCATAATTATTATATTTACATAATGGATCTTTGATGTATGGGCATAGAGGATTTTTTTCTTTCCTAATGGGCGGAATGAAACTGGTTGTATGTTTTGGATCCATTTTGTCAAAAAATAAAAACTGTTCTAAACAGTTCTCTTTTGTAACAGCATTTCTAGGAATGGACAGGAAGGTAGTCCCAAATGGCAATAGTTGAATATTTGGAGTTTTGGAGCCTAGTCTAGAAGATGTTTTGATGCTTATTTTTGGTGATACCTATTTTTCACACACAAAACAAAACAAATAAATAGCTTGTCTACTATGGTATTTACCTTGTTATGTATTATAAATATGTGATGATTAGTTACCTTAAATTATGCAGTATGCACAAACAGTGTATTTGTGTGTGTGTGTTTAGCAAGAGCTACAAATTGTGTGCAGATGTTTTTGTAGAATCCTGATTTTTTTTTTACTTTATCAATTTAACTTTATCACTCTCCTTTATCACCATCACACAAAAGCACTTTGATTTAGTTCCTGAAGTCTCCTCTCTTAATCAGAACATTTCAAAAATACTATATTGCCTCATGCATTAGCCTAACAAGTTATATCCCATGCCTTTCTCCCGTCTGTCCCGGTCGAGGGTGAATCAGGATAACACTTTTAGCATGAATCCTGCGATAAGCCCTTGTGCGCAGACAGCTGCAGACATCTGAGGAAGTGTTGTGTCCACCTTTTCTCCTCTATCTTCTGTACCTTTTCTGTACTTTGTTCCCTGGGCTCCGTGTCTCTCCTCCTTTCATCCTGCGTGAGAGCTCTGAAAACGCCACTCTTTGGCATAATCTGCTCCATCAACAACACGTTCCGCCTATCTGCACCTCCCAGCCTCTGGAGCTCGTCTATAAATAAAACCACCCACTGCACACTTTATCAAGTTGGCAGAAAATAAGACAGCCCCAGCCCAAACCTTATGAAAACACTGTCTTTGTTTTTGTCTGCAGCTGACACTCCATTCCCCTCGGTTTATAGGCCTTCCCCGTACAAGCCCTGTCATAATCACGGACATGTTCTGGAGTATCTCAACTCACTGCTGCTCTCCCTCTCTCTCTCTCCCTCTTCTCTTCCCAGGACCATAACTCCCTGGTGGTGTCCAGCCTACGGCCATTCACCTACTACAGGCTGGAGGTGCAGGTCATAACCACAGGAGGGGAAGGGCCTGCCACTGTCAAGACTTTCCAGACCCCCAACATTTTACCTGTAGTTCAACATAGTATGTATCTACACTCAATTTACTCAATATGCACACAATAATATAATCATACATTTTGCAACACATTCGCAACACATTGCGTTACTGCATTTTGATTGTGTTCTGAATCATTGTATTCACATGACATACAGAGTGTTCTTTGCCGTTGGCAGACTGAGTGAGACTATTACTTCTATTTTTAAATAATAGAACAATTTTTAGTTACTGGTTGTGTATTAACACAGAAATCCTAACTTCACTGTGTTCTGGTCCTAGTTTGGTCTTTGTTTAAACTTTGCTCAAATTTAACTGCACTCACTGTTTTAAAAAAAAGTATATCAAATTACTCCATAAATAATAAGTTATCAGATGTATTCGATGTATATGTATTCGACTCATATCATGCAGTCCATTTCTGTACAAATTATGCAAAATGTATGGTAATTAGCTTTACAAAACAAGATAGTGGTGGGAAGAGCACAATTTTATGGCTTCCTTTTAGCATAAAAATCTTGTTTGCCAAGTTTTTTTAATGAAACCGAGGCACTGGAAAGACCAGTAAAGTAAGGTAGACACTGAGCTTTATACCTACTGGTGTATTAAAATAAATGAATAAACAAAACTATATTACACCCTACATAACATATGGAAGAAGCTGTATTATCAGTGAAGCATTAAATAAATTGCCGTTCATTTCCCCAGCAGTCATAAAGGAAGCCCTAATATAAAGCATGGAGCATATGGATCATAAATGTGTCTTAAAAGCACATAAAATATATTGCAATTCGCGGCTAAGTCAACACAAAGTGAGGAAGTTGGCTGCACTTCCATTGCCTTATCTTCTGGGAATCAGCATCATTATACAAAAACATAAAAAACGATGTGTTTTGTCAGCAAAGACGGGAGATGTGAAAAGATTTAGAGACGTTGATATCAGGTTAACCCAGAAACAACACTTACTGTACAATTACTCAAACGTCAACTTGCTTTTCTAGGGCCACGACTCCGGCAGCACCACTCTCACCACCAGAAGGCAACAGTAGAGAGACACTGAATGGGCAAAAATTATTTCAAAATGAACCCAGTGGTGAGAAGAAACAGTGGATTTCTGTTAGAAGGAATGTATGGAGTAGAATCGGAGCACATCGGACCATGGACTGATCCCATTCCCCATATTCCCTGTTTGGGAATCTAGACTTTTCCTTCACCCTCTGCTCTGTCACTGGAACTCTCGGACTGTATAGTTTGTATTTAAATAGCTCTTCTGTGATTCCACGCACCTCCACACAAGTTGAAATTCCTGATTAGAAAATTATGAAGAAGGAATTTGGTGAAAAAAGAAATTGAAAATGCCATTGTCCGTGTATGAAGACTGAAAAAAATCTTCTATTTATATTGTGCTACTCAGTAAAGTCATACATAATGTAACTAAATTCATTGTTGTCTAACACAAAATATCTTGCATAGTATGTTGCATGTAGTACAATTACTTTTGAATTTGTAAATGAATAATTGCTTCAAATTGAAAGCCTGTAAAGGTTTTGCATGGCCATTAGCGTTTCAGTTGGCATGAGATAATGTCTGTGTTACCTCTTTTTCCAATATGTTAGTAATACTTCATTAACAGATTAACAAAGAACTATATTGGGAGTCATATGTAATGTTTATTAATGAAATTATTCCTCATGTGAAAAAGATAAATTGTACATGTTCTTGGCTGTAGAAATATTTGTCGTGGCACAGTCAGTGAATGTCTATATTTATTTATGTGTGTACTACAGTTTGGTTTGGATGTGCGTGAATGTGAATGTTCTGTGTGTTCTAGTCGAAATTTTTTTGGAACCGGCAAAAAAATAATCTTGTAAAGACATTTTGTAAAAATTGAATTGTAAATACAGTCTTATGTTACATGTTATTTTTCCATGGTAGAAACTGTACAAACGGCTAAGTAATAAAATAATCCATAACTAGTTCCTTTGCTGCTTGTGTTTGGTGTCTGCAGTAAATAGACATGCCTCTCCTCCCAGGGCTCCACTCTTTGGCAGAGACTCCTGCTTATTTTGGCTGTAAAAGGCTCATCAGGGCTCAGACTGTGTACAACATAGTCACTGATGGTTCCAGGAGCCTACATGCTCTCACTGAGTCCAAATAAACTGCTTAGAGAGTTCAGCTGCTGCGAATTTCCCCCAGCGACAGAGTTGACAGCCCTCAACATATAGCAGGGCCTGTCAGGGCTCAGGTCTGTCCTCACTGAAGCTTTTCGCCATCAGAACTGGGTAAGAGGGCTTATTTTACTACGAATAACTAGAACAGTATACAGTGACATAGAAAATGATGTATTCTTTGGAATTATCTTGTTAAAAGCACAGTTCTATATTGATTCATTCAGTTGCACTTGAACTTGTCTAGTGGAAATAATTTTTTTTCCATGGATTTTTTGCAATACACTGTAGCTAAATAAATGCAAAATAGTTCAGTTTAACACCCCTGCTGTGGAACACAAAGCAATAACATCTCCATGGAGACAAGCAGGCGGTGATTTATCTCCGACCTTCAAAGTTACAATACTCTTTATTGTCCTCATAGAAAAACAGGAGCAGAATGACCGCAAGCTCAAGAATCTTCTCCGCATCTAAGATTTAGGCGTTTATGGTCAGGATTACCAAAATTGTACATAGGCCCATATTGCACACACTGAAGGAGGAAACCTAGAAGAAACACACCTAGACACAGAAGATGAAAACTCCACACAGATAGTGGTTAGTCAAAATACTTGACAGAAAATCATTCACTCAGATTAAGGATTTTATTAATTTCCTTTCACCTGTGCAGACATGTCTTTAGGTAGATTACACAGACGCAGTGCCAAACTCCTTTCAGTGCCTGTCAAACTGTCAATATTGTGCACATGTCAGGAAATACAGCATTTTAAACAGCATCTAAAGCTAAAGAATCAAGACACTACTGGACAAAGTGTACTCGCTGTAATTATGAAAAACACTATCCACTTTTTGCAAGAAAATGACTTACAAACACTCCAGTCTGCAAACTTGTCATAGTGAAAACTGCCTTAATGTGTAGATTTAATAAATAATATGGCTAAAGTATTTCCATAGCTACTTTTTGTTCAGTTAGTTACATTCACAACCACATATATAGTCAAAGTAACCAACATAGCAACTTAATAAGTGAAAGAATCCCATTGCTTCTTGGAGGACATGCCTGCTGTTCCAATATGATTTTTGTTCATAGAAAAACTATAGCCACAATGTAAATTTACTCCTGTTTTGCCCTTATTGACATTTGCATAAGTGTTAAATAACTACAATCTGCTATGTTCACACAGTCTTCATTCAGTGGGTGCAGGCCTCTCCCCTCTCAGGCTGTTTGTTTATGTACAGTTCTATTATGTCACACAGATTAGTTCCTCCCGGTCCTTGCGCGCTAATCCTTCTCGCGCGCTCTTTTGTAGCCACAGAGCCAATGTTGAGCCAAGACTGGCTTTTTTTCCAGCGCCTTTCACAGTGTCACAGTCTCCCCTCCGCTCATACCCAATACCACGGCCCTCAAGTGTGAAAACCTCAAAACAAAAGGGCCTCCTTCCAAAGTCCTTTTGAGGCACGCTGCAAGACGTCCAAGTCTCCACGGACATGAAAGAAAAGAGAAAACGCTACAACTAAATAATAGGCTGCTCCATGGTACAAAAGCTTTGTCTGAGATGGTTAAGGGCCAAACAGAGCTTATTCGTTTTGCATGGAATGATATTGTTATTTTCTAAGCGATGCGGGGGATATTTCTTTGGAAGTTAAACATAGGCTATTTCAAACATATAAAGAGAGCAATTCTTTTCAAACACAGGGGAGGCAAAAAGTAAATTCCTGTTTTGGACATAGCAAAATAAGAACATGTTTTCCACTGAACTTTTTGCATACCCGTGTTGTTTTGAGCTCACAGTGTGTGTGCCCAAGTCATAGTCATAAGTTCTCAAATGATGGTTCCCATTTGCCATTTGCCCGGATCAAAGTGCAAGTGGAGTTTTCTTGAGTA
Organism: Periophthalmus magnuspinnatus; assembly: GCF_009829125.3. Taxonomy (NCBI): domain Eukaryota; kingdom Metazoa; phylum Chordata; class Actinopteri; order Gobiiformes; family Gobiidae; genus Periophthalmus; species Periophthalmus magnuspinnatus. The sequence continues at coordinate 10,442,865 of NC_047146.1, forward strand.
AAGTTTCATTTATAAAAGTACTCATAGAACTGATGAGTCCTGTCATTTTCTGAAATTCTCTGACTGACTTTGCTGTGGTGGGATGCAGGAAGTACAGAAAGTGATGAGAGGGAGTACAGGACTGTAATGGACTCACCCATGGAGAGAGAGGAACCACCTTCAGGCTCAACATGAGAAAGATCAAGGAACTGGTGGTGAACCTGAGGAAGAGCAAAACTGCTGTGACCCCTCACCTCCACCCAGGGGTCAGTGTGAACACGGTGTGTGAACAATAGACTTGACTGGAGCAAGAACATGGACTCCAGGAAGGACCAGAGCCGCCTCTAATGTCAGAGGAGGCTGATGGCCTTTGACATCTGTAGGACAATGCTCAGGACGTTCTATGAGTCCATGGTGGCCAGTGCCATCATGTATGCTGTGGTCTGCTGTGGTCTGCTGGGGCAGCAGCCTGCGCATGAGGGACACTAACAGACTCAATAAGGTCATCAAGAAGGCCGACCATGTTATGGTGGAGGAGCTGGATTCTCTGACTGATCTTGTCCAAAATCAACCAATTGAGCCAATTGTAATATAATTGAAATAATATGGTTAAAAGCTCAAAAAGTCATTTTATATTGTATGTCCCCTTTGAGTCCTCCATGTCTGGCCCTTTCTCTGTAGATTCAGCTTTGCATGTCAATCTATCAACTCACTTTTATGGGTCATCTTACCTCAGTTGACCGTAACATTGCTCCTCGGGGCATCGGATGGAATTCAGCTTTTGATGATTGCTTTGACTTTGAAGTATGACGTACTCCAACTGAAATGAATGTACTTTTTCTTTCTGACTTTCTGACTATCACACGCACTATTTAAAAACTCCAATTTCTGGGTTACAGGTCGCTGAGCTCATTGTCCATTTTGTGTCAATTACAACCACTTGGACCAAAGCTTTGCTACCATTTTTGACTGTATGAGATGAAGTATATTAGCTGTGAAAAATAACACTGTAATCTCCTTTACGTTTCATTAGGAAGCCAGTGTTGCCTTAAAGGTGTGCTGTGTGCTGGTGGGAGGGGTATGACCTTGCTTTGGGCACTGGGCTGGTTTTGCTTAGGCTCCGGTGAGGGGGACACATGAAAGGGCTGCTCCGTCAGCTTGAGAAAAGATGTTCGGGGTAAGACTTAATGCGGACCAGAGCACACAGAGGGACCTGCATGCCACACATTATACAAACAGTGCTGTTGACAAGCTTAGGGAGCTCCTCTGCTCATAAGGAGTAAGTGGACTGGAGTGACAAAGGGCCAAATGTTTACCTCGAGAAAACTGAGTGCTAATAATGATATAGCGCTACTTTCATTTGAAGTGACTTGTAGAATATGAAAGATTATAGATTCACAGAAAACAATATGCGAATTCATGCAAGCTACTTAGCAATGAAAAGAGAAAAAACAAAAAACACTAAATTGTTTTTGTCTGTTACAAACAACAGAATTTAGAAGAAATTCAACATTTTTTTTTTTTTTACAACAGCAGAAAATAATAAATATCTGGGGTTAGCAAGCTTGTTCATGGGTATATTTTGCGTAATCCTTCTATATTCATTATTACTTTAAACTTATTTCTGAAACTCATTGTGGTTGAAGTCAGTATTTCTCTGACATCCCTTTATAGCAATGGCACTATCCAAACACTGTTCTAGATTACTTATTACTTAACATTTCATCTAGTAATAAATGTATTTATTCTGATTATTGACCTTCTGTATCAATTGTTTAGTGGTTTGTTTGTCTCGAGGCTAGCTCAAAGGCTTACACTGACAAAAGGCAACTCTTCACAACTGTTTGCATATGGCCTTGGTAACAGAAATAGAAAATAACTCAAAGCATTTACCGTAGGATTGTTTGGAATAAAAACTTATACACCAATAAAATATGTATACTGCCATATTCTGTATGGTGGACAGGATGCTATAAAAGACACCCTTTGATTGATGTGACTGTGAGCTATTTTTATATCGCAATACCACATTTTACAAGGCAAAGTGAAGATCTTCAGCGTCTGCAGCCCATTCTGTGATTGAAAAGTGGTTCAAACTGGATCAAAATAAAATAACACAACTGCCATAAATTTGCTTTACCGCCAGTGTCTCCATGGAGAACTCAATTTTCTTTGTGCCTGGAAAAAGATTTGAAAACGAAATTGTGCCATTGTGGGTTGTGAGAGGTACAAGTAGAGAGGAGATAATAAAGTGCAGCCAACGCAGAATCCTTCCAGAACTGTCTTTATTGGGTACACCTGCACAATCAAATGCTAATCCAGTTTTCCAATAACTCTGAACGCATAATGTGCATTTTATTTGGCATCTGGTCCCTGCGATGATTCAGCGTCCTGATCATTTTGTGGCGGTGTTCGGTGCTTATGTTGTTACAGAGAAAGATGATACCGCTGCATAGTCACATTTGCATCCAACTCCGTCCAAGACAAAAAGAGTTAAAGCCTTAGAGGCAATCTGGAAATATACTTCCTGAAGCTATAAAGTCGTTCAAAATGTAAACTGTGTGGTGTACAGCTGACGCAATCATGGCATAAGCTAAACATTATGCAAGAGTCATCAGCTTTGTTTTAAGTAGTGACTGACGGATCAATAGCTCTACTAAAGTACTGATATATTGATACTGGCAAGGTATTGGAAAGTAGAAATATAGAGGTGAAATTTAGAGGAGTTTCAATGGATTTTAATACAACACTCGGATCAATATTACGCTACTTGCCATAGCATTACATTTTTGTGAAAAGTTAATCAAATGGATAAACTGTTTGGTCGTATATCTTTTCCTCCCTGAATAAACTAGTAAGGCAAGAAGATAGAGGGAATTTGGAGGCTGATAGTTTGTCTGCTGCGGTGGAGAGTGAACAAGGGCCAAAAGAGTAAAAAGCTTTCTTAAAATGGCTTTATGGATTTTCATTTACTCCTACACTACGGTAAATAAAACATTCTCTGGTTTCAGTTTAGTTCTTACAATTGATGCATACACCTATATTTGATGTGAAACTATAATTTTTCTTCCATTCTCCACATCGGTTCTATATGAAAATGAAAAACAGTCCATATATTAAACCTACATGCACATCGTCCTGCTCCAAACTAAATCCCGTGGTATATCAGATATGGAAATATGATGAAACACAATGAAATGTATATGCACATAGATAAGACAATAATGCTGCCTCCTTCTACTGGCGGAAAATAAAGACTTTCCCACACCAAATTTGTGAACTGAAAACCAAAAGTGTCAAGATTTGAAGGCCAGCTGCACCGCCTACATATCATGCAATTAAAACAATATTTAAGTAAGATAATCAAGAACACACATATTTGATCTTCTCTCTCTTTGGTCATATGCCTTAGAACTCCAACCAAGACTATGAAATAACAAATCAATGTGCTAAAAGGTGAGAGATCATTCGACGGATGAACAATACAACAATATGCAGAGAGATTATGTAAAGAACTCCTCTCCCATGCCTTTGCAGCAGTATAACCTCGGTAACCATCAATTGACCTCCAGTTTGAGTGAACATTTCTTCTTGTTCTGGGTCAAAGGTAACCGTGAGGGCCATGTGTATATGTTTACAATCCCAGCATCCTTATCCAGATGTGTCTTTTCCAACCAAACATCTTCCATCTAGGATCACTCGGAAAGGACCACGCAGCTGCTCAGTAAAAGTCCTCATAATCCCCTATGATTAGTGTTAATCCCGCTAATGCCTCTTCCTGAGAAAAAACACACTTTGCCCCACGCGACCTCGTCTAATTAATGACGTTAGGAAGTTTTCCCCAGTCTTGTCTTTGATATTATCTTTACTGTGCGGTCGTTTCAAGGTTGACTTACAAAAGCAAAGGGTTTTAAGTGCCATGTAAAGCTAATAGGTCAGAATTTAACAGCTGACACATGTAAATTGGGTGGCTAAACAAAACAGCCCCCGGGTTACGGACTGAGCTAGTGACTTTCCGTCTTGTGTTCGGAGCTCTCGTGTGAAGTTTGAGAGTGCGGGGGTCGTGGGGGGTCACAGGAGGTCGGAGGTCATCGTGTACTCAGGAGGATGCGCGGCAGTGAGGAGGCCGGGACCCAAGGCTGCAGGGACACGGGGAGGGTCAAAAGGTGGAGTTCAGATGGAATCCAAGCTAAAGGAGAATGAAACAGATATCACCAAGGGGGAGAAAACAGGATCTGGGACGGCCTTTCCTGCCACCGAGGATGAAAGAAGTCAGGGATATCACCTAGTTTACCTTCTGAGGAAAATACAAGTTTTTTTTAAAGAAATTTCGGAGTCAAAGGCAATATTGTTTATGTATTTAATTTATTTATTTGAAATGTGTTGTTACCATTTATCTTATAATCTTGAGTATATATTATAAAGTCGCATGTAACAAGATTTGGGAAGTTAAATCTTTATACCAAGCACAATGTGAGAACTGTCCTAAAGAATCTGAAATGACAGCAATTTAAATGCTATATTTTTATGCTATATTTTTAAGTTGTTCGTTACCTGAGGAAAATCAAATCCCAATATTATAGACTTATACATTTAAACTTGTTTTACTAGCTAGTCCATCAAATGTTGTTAGAAGCTCATTTCTCACCATCTTATGGACACTTCCATTTACCATAATTTTCTTTCTCACATTATAATTAGGTGCATTAGTGTGGGCGGGTGTTAATTTATGAGCTGCAACGTAATTTTGAGGGTTAAAGCAAAGGTATGTTATTTTATCTGAAATGTACTAGTGTGGAAGGACTAGACACACAGGCACAGACACAAGTTACACAGAGACTTTTGTGGTGTATAGGTTTCAGAATAAATAAAAGTAACCATAGCAGTGACAAGACAATTGAACTTAACGACAATAGAATTGTTTATGAACAAAGATCTCCAGTGTTTCACCAAACAGAATTGTTGCTGTTTTGCAGACACATCCTTATTCTGAGGAAAGTCCTCTCTCACTGTTGTTTCAGTGGAGCTAAAATCCTCCATATGTCTGTCTGCCTCAAACATCTGCTTTGTCCCAGAGTTAAATAATGCATTTGAATTTTGACATTCTTGAAATTTAGAGTTCCAATTAAAGCTCATGATCAAAGTGTGGGAGCATTTTTCACATTCTTGTTAAATTCTTGTGTCCCATCAGGACGAATTGAGCACTAAAAAGGGACCATGAAGTGGATTTTGCTGCCAAAATCTTAATGTGCACTCACTGGAGCTCGAGGAACAAGCCTCTAAGGCTTTGGAAAAACAGCAGTAGAATGCAAAGAGTTTTTATGGAGAGCTGTTATGCACAGGAACACACAGTGATCAAAATGTAAGATAATAACAGAATAATAATAAAAATCATCTGACATAAAGGTGATAATTATTAATGGAGAATACTGGAATATTAGTGATGAACAAAATGTTGTGTGTCAGATAAACTGAAGGTAACATTTACAGGGTAGGACGTGTATATTAATGCCAGATTTTTAAAAACCTCTGTTTAACCAGCAAAGTCCCACTGAGATCCATAATCTCTTTTCCAGGGGAGTCCTGGCCCCAGAGGGGAGCCTATTGTACATGTTTTAGCAGAAACCAGAGGATCCAGAAAAAAGCATAGACACAGGCAAAACATGCAACTCTACACAGAAAGGACCGGGACTTGCACCCATGACCTTATTGCTGTGAGGCGTGAGTGCCAACAGCTGTAGTACATACCACTACTTAAGTTTTTAATGACATTTGAAATTTCCCAACTTTTCTTATCCATACAAAAGTGTAATTGTTCCCCAAGGCCAAGAGCGCCTTTCTCTGCTGGATGATAATAGTCATTGATTGTGATTGGGCCCATTCTCCCTGTGGCCGTCTGAATGATCTGGGTTTGTTTAGGCACTAACTTTCCTGTGTTTGATCCTGGTCTGAGAGTTGGTGGTGATGTTGAGGTCAGCTGGATTTCATTAGAAAACATGAGTCAAGCAGAGGCCTGTGGTGTCTGTCAGCAGTACCAGCTCAGACCCGGACACTGGAGCATCCTGGAGGTCCCTGGAACACACAGTGGAATACTTGTTTATTCTCAATGAAGATCAAGCAGTCTGTGTACTGCCTTTAATGCAGCCATCTTTTGTAGTGCTTTTCAAGTTGCTTGTTTTAGTCACTATTGCCCCATGCCTGGATGCTCCAAGGCCTCTCAACCATCTCTTATTACACAATGAATTTGAGACATAAGCAAGGCTGGAACTGTGATTAAACTGCTAAACTTAGGCTTGGACACACAGAAAAGGACAAAACAGATCATTGAGAATATCAATCATCACTTTTGATACCAACTTATTCACTAAGACAAAATCATGTTATATTATGCTATTTATTAATTTTTAAGACAGAAATAAAAACATACAATTTTCTTTGAGTCCCAGTCAAAAGCACTTGATGAATTTAAACAACTCACAGATGCCCATGATTGGAGGTCAAGACTTTGGTATGACTTCACAGACAGGCACGGCTGTTTCCTGTACCCCAATGCGCTCAGAGGCATCCCCTTATCCCCCCTAATTTACCCTAAAAAGTTACATCATCACTGTACTGCTCGTGGCCCACTCCCTCCTCACCACCCCTGCGAAGTTATGAACTGAAATACTACGTGTTAATATATTAAGACAGCGTTTAACATTTGCAGACCCGTCAAGCTTGTAACATCTTGATCGTAAATTCACTTTTTCTCCTCCGCTGCTTGTAGACTCATTCCAGTACAGCTAGTGCGGAGGTGCTGAGTGGAGCTGAGATTTAGGCGAGCTCTGGGACTGCTGTGATTCCTAGTCTGGACAGGACGTCGTACCCCAAACTAAAAGACGTTTACAGCACTCAGGAGGAGCTAAACATATGGTACACATGTTAAAGAGGTTTGTGTAGCCTGGTTAAAAGAAAGGTGATCTGTCTTTCTCTTTGCTTTGATGCAGAGTGGCTGTTAGTGGCTTTTAAGCGCATCCCACCAACCAAATAAATAACATTATCAGCCACTTATCAGGTACTTGTGCAGTCATGGTCCATCATCGTCAATAGCTGGAATATACTGCAGTCGATTTGGATTCATATTGTGTTTCTGAATATGTTACTGGAGTTAGGTAAGGTTCTACTGCACAGGAATATTCAATGGTGCTTATAGTTCTTATCTTTCAACTGGCTTGTTTTGTATGAGATGCGAAACTGCAAACTTTAGACAGAGCATAGATGTGAGGAAACTGCTCACAATTGGATGATGTTCTTCCCCTGTACCTGACTTTTTACCATCTTAGGTGAAAAACAGAACTACTTCTTTTTAAACGGTTTGCAGCAGTCAAAAGTTATTTGTCTCTTTCCTAACACATTCCTAGCATTGTAATTATATGCTTTTTACAACTTTCAAAGGTCATAGCAGAGTTTTGCTGTGGGTTAATGCTAACAACAACATGCATGCTAATGATAAATAACTCTAACTACAACCTGTAATTACAACCCATTACAGGTTGTTACCATTGACTGTATAAAGAAGTGGACTAAAGGAGTGTGACATCACCCATAACCTTCTGCTCCAGTCAAACGAAGCTCATCGAGGCTAGCAGATCTCGGGCACAGATGACGCTTGATTGGTCTGTTATTAATGTTCATATTCTGATTTACGGGCACATTAATGACATAAAAATTCCAGGATCATATAGAGCAGGTTAATAGGAACATTTTAAGACCAAAATGACGAGCCTGACAGCAGCAGTTATAGAGAGAGCGGCGTTGGTTTTTCAATACAAAGTGAACTGCAGCCAGAGTGAAAAAGTGTGTGCAATGTAATCAATGGGGGAAAAAACTCTTGCCCTTCATCTGAGAGTATTTCTGCTAAGTTGAATCACCAAATTTACTGGGAACTACAACAAGACATGGACCAATTACTTCGAACTTTCACTGTTTCGTATATGTGCTGATGCATCCATATACACCCCCGCCTTTTTATTGAGTCACTCTTGAGCTGAATTCTTTCCCCTGACATCCGTGACTGCGATATTCCTGTGATGTCCATAAACTCATCTATCGGCCTGCTCCTTCAAAGCCAAAGCTGCGGAGACAGTGAAATATCGCCTGCATCTGATCCGAACCAGCTTTCTCCATGCACAGCCTTATGTCATCCCTGCATTTCTTTGGACCAGCCGTTTTGAAACATTGCAGTAATGTGATTAAAATGGATTGACGGGCCGCTGAGTTACTGTCAGTGGGCCAGAGTGGGGAAGAGTGTGTGCGATTTCTCTAGAGTAGAATCCTTCACCTCCCCAGCTGCTCGGCGAGAACCAGGACGGAGCCTTTCATCTGCTCTTCCTAATGCAATGCAGATTCTCGTGTAGCGCCGACGATATTTTACCATCATCATCTGAGCGCGGCCGCGGATTGGGTTTCAATTAATCTCTGCAATACTAAAACGTGAACTTGTCTCAAACGCGGCCAGCTAGTTTAAAAGAACAATAAAATAAAGATATGATTAGAAAGAGGCATATTTCAAGTTGTTCGACGTAAACTCTTGTTGCGGTTAAAGGATGATAAATCGCAGGGCTGTTGTTTCAGTTGTTTCTCGGTGTCGCCAGAGCAAGACTAATCGCCCACTAGAAAGAAATGACTTATTTTAATTAATGCACTTGCCTTTTTGTTTTTGTCATTCGTTTCAATTGAGGCTGTTCTTGTAGTCTCCTTATGGAACTTCCTGACCCTCGCTGAACCCAATTAGAACATGAACAGGAAGGCATCACACAGCCTACAAGATAAAGCAGTGAACATTTAATCAGCCAACGAACTCTGATGGATTTTGTTTCTTAAGATAAATGAGTAATATATTTTCATTGCAGAGTTAGTCTTATCTGCATGTTGCAAGTCTCTTTCTATATATTCATGTTTTTTCAAGGTCTGGAGATGACACATTAGGCTTCTTCTTTAGCAAGTACTGTTTATTTTAGCATGTTATTTGTTTTTTGGATTGTTAATCTTTGTATTATATAGCACGCTTCACTGAAGTTGCCTCACATCCTCTACGTCACTCCTTCACTCTCAGAAACCCCAGCAGCCCACATGAACATCATTCATTCATGCCCACTGTAATAACTGTCCTAAACAGCACCAAGAACGTCTGATTTTATATTGTTATTTTTATTGTGTGTGTTATTTGAATTGTCTTGCCAGAATAAGCCGTGTTTCTGTTTTATCTCGAAACAAACAAATAAAGTTCTGTTCTTTTTTAATGTAATTTCCACCAGGTTTTCGTGCAAATTTTTGACGTGATTGATCTGTTTTTGCCACTATATTAGTTGTTAAACAAATGTAAACCCCAAAGGAAACATGCAATGATCATTTTTTTTCAGTAAATCAGTTTTTAGATGTTTTTTTCCCCCACCAAAAGCGATGGAAAAGTCAGTAGACAGATCCAATATGGCGGTGACTCCCCCTGATATCTATGTGGTATCGGTAAGTGCTCTGTTAGTTGGAAAAAAACAAACAAAACTACTCAGTCTTAAGCTTTAGTCAAGATATTTGTACTTAATTACAACAGTTTTTCCCCTCACCACCATCATTGTGACATTCTTATTTTTCTTTTTTCCCCCTTTGCACTTGCTGAACTTCTTGGCCCATGTTGAACCCAATTAGTGTATCACGAAGAGGGAGCCATTGTGCATATAGGATAATGTAGAACAAACTTTATATCAACTGTGGGCGCTGAGAATTCCCTGTAGCCGTCTTGATGCCTGCCGTCTTTCATAGACAACCTGCACGCTGCCAAGAATAGCATCGGGCTGATGTGCCTGGCTCTCGTTAGCTCGGCAGAGGCTTGTGTCAGCCTCTGCGCGGGCCGACGTGTTGATGTTGTTGTTGTGGTTGAAAATAGAAAAAATGGAGAAAGTTGAGCTCAAAGTATGTAATCAATCACTGACAGAAAATATCAGTGCAGCTAAATGGCACACCTCGAATCCAGTGATCTTTTGCCAGAGTGAGTCATCCCTCTTCCTTGGCCTCTCGCCCTATCTCTGCGCAGGTGTCCAATGCATGTAGTTGTGTCTGGTCTGTCAACATTTAATCATCATCTCTTTTTTTTTCCTGATTGATTTTTTAAGGTGCAGTCATGGCCTTTTCCTTCAACACAAGCGCCAGAAATGGGATGGGATATGAATAGCTTTTATTGTTGATTGATTGAGTGATTGTTTCAGGAAAAAAAACCTCTTTGTTGACACAATCAGATAATCCGATTTCTACATCTAATTTTTGACTGGAACAATTCTTATCCAGCTCAGTCACCCCACAGATGAAAGAACTGGGTCACACTGTGTCATGTGGTGTGACGGGATCTGTACGTCTGTTGTGTCTGTGTCTAACTCTTCTCTGGAAATTTGATGTTTTCAAGTTTGCGCAAAACCAAAGTATTTCTCATAATTGGAAACTATGTAACCCACATGATAGCGGGCTGCAGAAATATATCAACTAGAAAAACTGATGGGGCATAAATGATTTTGTGGCAGGCTGTTATTGTCAATGCCTATATAATGTATGGGAATGTAGAAAGGTGCAGCTTTACACATCAAGCTTGTAAATTTAATGCATAAATTAACAGATTAAGTTAAAGTGTCAAATCTGCTTGCGAAGTGAGAGAAAACATTAAGAAGGAAGCAAAGAAAGAAGGCTGTGTGTAAAATGCCATGCTGTTATAATCCCAATATTTATGCCACTTTGTACTAGAGCCACTGCTGCACCTCGTATTCCCAGCAGTCTCCCATCCAAGTACTAACCAGCCCTGTCCTTGCTCCGCTTCTGTGATCTGACGAGCATTATCCAACAGGTATGGTCACGGTTGTACACCACCTTACCCTACGCTGAGACAGGCTGCAGTTCACAGTCAGCTGAAAAGAATTTTTACAATATAATGAATCGTTTTGAGCAATAAGTGTTAGGTGCCAAAGCATTACAATATCAATAATTTGACAGTAAAAGTATTGCCGATAGAATCTCCATATAAATGTCCATGTTAATACTTGCAGCTAACGCCCCACGCTTACTTCATAGTACCAAAATACCCTACCTGACCTCTCTGGTGTACTTCCAACCATGTGAACTCTTGTGGTTGAAATAATTATGTCCAATGCCATGGGCGGATTTCTTCAGAAGCTGTTGTCAGTCGAGCATTTCAGATCTTAAGCCAGTAATTGAATAGATGGGCTTTTGATTGATGCTAAGAGGAAGTTTCTTACCTATTTAAATATTCATGGGTCTGTAGCCTGAAGGAGGGAGACAGGAATCCAAAGCAAACTCCATGGACAACAATAGTGGCTCAGAGTTACACTGTCTGTTTCCCATTACAGTAAGTGCAGTCTCGTAGCTAGCATCCCGCTACAAATTCCTGCTCCCTGCTACACTGCGTGCCCCACCTAACAGCGGGAATTTGGCCTAGCAAACTTTTATTGGTAAACAAACATAAACAACGACTTTAGAAAGCAAGAAGAATTCAATGACATACTCCATGACAAGATCACATTCACTATGAAACATGCCATATTTAAAGAGTGCCTTATATTGCATTATTCATTCACTCTAAAGTCAGTGGTGGGAAGCTAGTTGCCACAGCTGACCTGGGGTAAACTGACGGAAAACCAAGACTGCCAATCTGTGCCGATGGCCCCCTGGCCCACCATTCTCTCCAGCACACACCACATTCAGATTTATATGCAACCTCCTTTCTGGTTTCTCTCTTGAGCAGAAGAGGTAAGTGTATGGCCACTTAATTGAAACAGCACTCCACACATTACAGGTGTAGCTGTTGGCCCTGGTCCTTACTCTGAGGACACTTGTGGTCTGTGGGTCTGAGGAAATCCCACTTGAAACAGGTCAGTCACAGAAGGTTGTCATGGTGGCAGCTGTGGACACTGTGGCCGTCTCTAGTGCAACAAATAATATCCCAAACTATAAATCATTTACAAGGAGGACACATTCTGCTCTGCAGCTCTGACACTTGGAAAAAGGCCTAGTCTGTAGAGCAGAGGAATGCCTTCAAGTCATTAAGGCTCTGTTGTAGTTTGTACTATTAAGAAAGGGCTTATGGTATGAAGCTGTAGCTCTTCCTAACATAAATTTTATGCTATTTAAGTGTAAGTGTTAAGTGTGTAACACACATCTGATGTTATTGTCATTTTCACTGAAAACCCTGGTATTTTAGTTGCCTGGTAAGGCCAGAAAGATATGTCTTTGTATTTTTCAAATACAGAGATATCAATCTGGTCTCCACTCCCTCTGTCGTGCCTGGAGCCAGGGCAGGCTCAAACACAGTCGTGTAATCATCAATGCATGTAAAACAAAGAAAGTCATTGGGCACACATCATTTCGAACAAAATCTAATTTTTCTTGCTCACTGATTCAGCAGATGTCTGTAATGTTTTTCAGTCATCTCTGATATTTGTTTTCCTTTATTTTTTCCTCATAAGCTGCCATATTTGTATTGATATAGATACTTGTCCCTGATTAGATAATCCACCTGTCAATCATCTCCATCAGAACTTGGAGAGATTCAACCAGACATGCATCTTCATGAAGTATTGAGTAAGTGTGTATTTTGGTGCATTTTGGTGCATTTACCTCAGACTTAGCTATTGTTTCTTTAAATTTTTACATCTGCTGTTTGGAAGCACCAGTGAGCACTGCAGAGTGGCTGCACAGAACTACATAAAGAGACACTTATGTTTAAGCTTGGGACTGATTTTAATGAGTTTGTGAATTCGGCTGGCACAAGATTCTAATGTTATACACAGATTTCATATGTTTTAGGACTGAGAGGAATGTGCAACAAGTGCCCATTGCAGTGCTGGAGCTCAGACTGCAGTGTTCCTCCAAAACAAACTTTTATTAGGTGATACACAGTGTCCAAATGCAGAATGCTGGCTGTTTGTTGCTCATTATACTCAAACCCCATCACCAGTGGATGGTATGAAATACTTTAATAGTCTGGATGACCCCAACGCTGTGTAACGGCTCGCTTACACCAGAGCTAAAATACCACATCAGTGTTGCAACACGATAAAAAGAAAAAACAAGTGTGCTGGAGCTGGAAATAAATTCAGCCAGTTAAAAGCCAGCAGACACAGTGAGAGCAGACACAGTGAGGGCTGGAGAGAGCGCACAAGTCTGTGGGAAAACAAAGGCCATGAATCGTCTGCTAAAGTGTTTTCTGTGTGGGGTATCTCCTTTCTTTCCATAAACACACTTTCGGTGGAGGATTTAATTAAGCAAATGTAAGCGTTTGTTTGAGAGGACGCCATAATGAAATATCTGTTACAGAGCCGCACAGTGCAGCAGCATGTTGCTAAGTACACAGCTCAAATTTCTGCCCTTTGAGTTTTTGCCATGTGGATAATTTGTCCACACGTTTTAATTTATGTGTTCTGTTCATCGGCACATTCCCTCCTCGTGCAAAAAGAGGCTTCAGACCCAGCCAATAAGATCACAGGAATTCACACATAAATGACATACTCGCTACTTTTTAGGTACACCTTCCAGAGAGGAGTTTTTTTTTTTTTGTTTTTTTTTACAAAGCGGATATAGAAAATTGTGTGAGAGCAATAAATCCAAACACCAGATTTAGTGGCCAATGATTATATCTCTATATTTCCACACACATTTGACAAGTTAAGTCTAAATGAAATGTGTCATAAAACGTGCCGCAGTTACTTTGAAGTGTGAGACAAAGTGAAGTCCTAATATCCCGAGGGTCCAGTTTAGCATTTGGGAAAATAAACATTTGCCAAGTCAGATCTGGTTTGACGGATTCTGTTCATATATAGGTCTGGGAAATCTGCCAGGAGAATCTCAGCTACAGCATCAATATAATATACAGTATGTTCCATTGATGTTAGTGTTGATTTAATTATCCAGACTGACCTATGGTGTCTATCTCTGGCTAACACAAGTATCTCAAACTACTTAGGGTTGATTGGAAGTCATATTTAACTAAACATTGTCCTTGGATGAAGCCTGTGTGATTTAAAGTTAATAGTAATACTAATCTCAAATGGAAATGTTTGGACAGTCATTGAATTATTGCATTATTTCCAATCACACGACGTCCAAGTTCTCACAGGCCATGTGCAGTCAATTGCTAATGGTCCTATTAATGTCTGTGATTGTAAGAATTTAAAATCTTTACATGTAGTATTGTGAATGTTTACACTAACTCTAATGTTAAGTAGACCAAGCCACACAGTATCAAATATAGAATAAAGTCATGTAAGAACTATATGCCATGTGTAGTACATGTGCTTTGTAAATGTGAGGAGATATTCCCTCCTTTTTTCAGAATAACAACAAAGGCCAACCCTAAAAGAACAAAATGCAAAGAGACAGGCCGAGACGCACTAAATGAACTCTTATCTGCAATTTTTCAATAACAATCTCTCTTTCGTCAGAGTACAAAAAAAGAAAAGAAAATTATTCATATGAGCATATTTTTCATCCTTTTCCAAAGCCTACACTTCAGCTGCTCACATCACTCCAACTAAATGTGCTGATTTATGACATCTCCAAATTTCACAATCTGGGGACAAATTGGCCCCCAACAAAATGCACGAACATGGTGCAATGGCCCCCAGCTGGGTGAAAATGCATTCCTCATGTGGCAGAGAGAGTGTGGGCATCATTGTGTCACTGCAGATTAAAGGCGCTGCAGCGCTGTGTGACCTGTGGAACTGTTTCTCATTTAGAGACATCTGATATGGGGCCGTTTGTCATAGAGAGACACAAATGGGACAAAAACATGACAATGATTATTCTTCTAGTTCTTTCTCTCTCTTACAGAAAGATTTTTTACACGAGCCTATTCTGGCAGATACTTGAAAGTGACACACAAGTGGAACTAACCAATCACAGTGAAGTGTGTAGGTAGTTTTAGTCCTGCCAATTTTCCCCATGTATTTGAACAAAATCGATCTTACTCCAGTACAGATATAATGCATAAGCAGCTCGGGAGGACATAATATGTCAGCTATGTGCTGTCTGCATTTCATTATAAGGATTATTATTGTCATGAAGTGTATGTTAGCATGCTAGTTGTGATGGCAGAACTCAGATCTGATCTCTTAAAGTTGTGAAAAACAACTACAAACTCATTGCTGTCAAAAATTAGGATGCTTTGAATGTATAAGGTCAGGAAGAACTTTTAAAACATTTAAAAAGGCACAGTTAGTAAAAATATACATAAATTCTGCTCAAATCAAAATCTTGACCTTTGTTTTCATAAAATGTAATCTGTTTTGCCCATCGACAATCCCTAATCTAATCTCGCTCCTTTCGAATATACTTTCTGGCTGGTTACTGTCTGTCCGGGCGATGGAACAAAGGATGGGGTATGGACATTGACCCATGAGTCACTGTGCTGTACTGGTAAAAAATGTTAGCATGACTTAAAAGCCTGAACCACAGTGATCTACTGAGTGCTACTAAACTGTTCAGAACAAGCAATAAGACATTTTCTATTTATTTATCTATTTGATCAAATTATCAGACCCAGGTAACAATCCCATGATGCTTCAGACTGCACAGAGCTTTAGACAAATTAACTTGGAAGTATAGTAATAATTTGCTTGACGTTGCTTTGCAAACATTGTGGGAGTGCAATTAAGAAATCTGAATGACAATACCAAGAGAAAAACATTTACCTGCAGATTAAAAGATGTGAATTTCTTTATTTTGACATAGGTGACAGGAGAAAGTGAACCATGCAAAACATGACCACATGCAAAAACAAGTATTTAATATTATTTCTACTGGAAAGGCCAACATGCTGAAACAGCCATAAGAAGGCATGCCCTGGCAACTCATGCACACCCACATCTTGAGAAATGATCACTGCCTTCTGGTTCAGTTTATGAGAACAGGGGGTATGTGCTGTGATGCTTCCACTACAATGATCCACACATGAGAAATCAAAAATATGCTTCAAGCGCTCTGGACACTTATAAACTAAAGACAATTCTTATTATCAGCATTGTGAAAGCTGAGGATTTGAAATTAGGCGTAACGCAATGCAAAGTTAATTTACTAGAAAGATCTGTCTCTTATAAAGCATTGTTTTACTTTGTACTGACTTTTTCTCCAGATGTGCTTCAGATCAAAATGCATGAAAACCATTTATCCAACTATAAGCTTATGTAAAGTCTGTAGTAAAAAAGATGTAAAAAGATGTGTGTCCCTTGATACAGTGTTATTGGAATAAAGTTCCTATGTGACTACATAAAAAACATTAAAAAAAAAAAAAAAAAAAAAAAAATTCTGATTCAAATTAATGGAGCCAAGGTTGGGGCCAAGGAGTCTGGACACGGCACTGCATGCAATCAAGTCTCACAGCGAGAAGAAAAGCTACAGGGAACACGTGTTTAATAAGAAGCCCACAGCAAATTCATAATCTATTCAATTTACATCTGAGTCTGTCGAAAGGTATGTGGAAAGAAAGAGCAAAGAGCTGAAAAACAGGTGAGCTATGTTGTTCATAAGGTCGCCAAGGTTGTTTTTGAAAGGTTGTGCCACAGAAGTATTTTTCAATAGAGCCAGTGCGTGTACTTGGGAGATTTACATGTGCAATATTGTGTCCACCTGCTGTCTGACGAGAAAGGTCATTAGAAATGTTTGTGTAGAATCAATGAGTATGTGAATGTTGCAGTTTGTGTTCAGTATAGATGTATTTGACCTTCAGCCCCAGCCTCTTACAGGATTACAACTTTATGTTCACTTTCAACTTTGACTGAAAGTGCAATATATACTAACAATTATGTAACAATATTGGTATTAACGTGTTTTTGCAAAAATCTCTTATAATGTCATCATTTATTATATACTGTATATCACATTTAGTGAGCCTCTTTGCTGGGTCCCATCCAAGGATCTGGTTCCATCACAGAAAAAATGAAGAAATTACTGTCATTTATTACTTGGCACTATGCTCTTATATAAGACAAATTGCAGAAAAGGCATGTCATGGCAGTTTTAGAGAATAAGTAAAATTCCTTCATTACCGAGGACATCGATAATTCCACAAAAACGTTATTAGTATTATTATTTAAAGGTGTAGTTTCTAGTAGGGACTTGCCCTGCAGACAGCACATCACCATGGACATGTTTAATTCCATATTATGAAGCACTCTAGGCAAAGCAATGGCATCTCCATGGAGACAAGCACGTCACAGATTCTCCACTAGAAAAGTTACACAATGCTGCTTTAACATTGTATAACTCCACATTTCCCTGAATAAATCTGCATATTTCTGACATATTAGATGATAAAATGTTCAGTGCTGTTCATGTTCAGTAGACATTCATAACCAGGGTAATATGTCTATCTGACTGTTTGTGAAAGAGAGATTTGGGCATGGCATGCAGAGGCTGTCATTTTGTTTCAAGCCTCCTGGAGCACTAAACCTTTCGATATGTCTGGTGGAAGTCAGGCGTGACACTGTTTGTCAGAGTCCCATTTATTACAGCGGAGTATTTCCAAACAGAATGTGACCCCTAACGTGTTTGTCTTAATCATCACATTTTGGTCAGTGCTAGATTTAAAATTATATTCCAGTCTGACAGAGGCCTCCGACATGAAAGAGTACATAGTTTGGAAATGAATCTACTTACAGGATAAAGCCCGTCAAAACATTTCATCTGAGATTGTCCAAAACCACCGTTTGCTGAAAAAGAAGAATCAATTTTAAACGGCACACAATCTGATGATTTATTTAACTTCCAATGAGCTCTGCATTTGTCTGAAGTGCCTAGCCCGTTTAAACTCTTAAAAGAGTTGCATCAACCCGTCTGTGGATAGACAGCTTTATGTGTCTCTCAAAGCATATTAAAAGGCAAAGGGAATGTCAAGAAAGGAGCATGTGGATATATTCCCCTTGGAACATCCTGAATTTTACAAGAAATTTACTTCATTCTTTTGTGAAGTGCCTATCAATAATCTCTATTAAATATGAAAAGGATTAAACCTGGAATGTCATAAAACTTTCCTGGAACTTAACTCGGAAGTGTATTTGCTGCAATTAATTGAGTCCATACTTTTTGCCACTAACTTCGCTACTTTCACTTTGGAATCCTACCCATTCACAAATGATGATTTATTTTCCACAAATGACCCAGCTGAGTGTGTTTAAAAGCAGTATCAAATAGATGTTTTGTACAAGCCAAAGTGGAGAGCCTTTAAAGCTCCGACGTGAGAGAGAATAATGTGTGTTTACCTTGGGGATTCAAGTTGAAATACAGCTCGGTGATGTGATAAAATACCATTATTCAGAAAAATAGTGTTAAAAGTGTTGCGTTCTCAAACATATGGAATATAATGTTGTTAATGTTTTGCTTGTGACAAAATTGCCCTTGTACTTTGTTTACTTCTATAGAGAAATGTCTATAATCACATTTTGCTTCAGCGTTGGCCGTAATGTGGCATTATATTGAATCTATTTTTCATTTCAGGGTGTAATATTTTGATTAAGAATATATAGAATGACAATATGACAAGTGTCTAGACATCTGCAAACCTAGACACATTCATTACTTGAGCAAAAAATAAAGAAATGAATAACAGTAATACAGCTTGATAGTGAATTTCTAACTCCATGGTCAGGAAAAAAAACAGACTTTGCTTTATAAAATTATTCACCCATTTGCTGCTAACACATTTATTCACTATGTGCACACAAAGAAAAAGAGGTGACTGAACTGTCTTGCTCAAGGATACAACAAAAGTATATTCAATACAATGCTTTGGCTTGTTTTTCCAGTCTATTGAGTTATATATTCCAAATTATATAACCTAAAACGTTATGCAATATTTCATTACTGAAGTTTTTTTTCCTAAATTAACAAACTCAACAGATAGAGCAGCTTCATTTTTATGAGCCACATGTCCCCTGCTTTTTTCCATTTCCAAAAGGGCTGAGATAAAAATGTAGCGAGGATCATTCTCTGGAAGGCTGGCTGTGTGATCCTCTTTTGATGGTGAGGTGTACTTTAAGAAAAGAAAAACAGTCCCAGCACTGTTCACCTTAAGAGAGACTACACTGCTTTACAAAGAATCGAAAGGCTGGTCAGCTAATGCTAATCCTATGGCTTTTCTCTTCTTGTTTGTCTGTTCTTTGTAGAGTTGTAAAGGTTGAATTCAACTTGACAAGTTCAACAACAAACTTCTTTTTTGCACAAATACAAAAAGAGAATCCAAGACACAGACAGGGAAGAATCAAGAATTGTTCTATGGAGTGAGTCCCAGATTGGAGCTACAGCTGGCCAACCTAACAGCAAACTAAATGATTTGTTTTCACTATGTTTGATCATTTTAAAAAGCCTCAGTAATATTGAACAAGTAAAATGGTCTGTTAATGCAATCAGTGATAAAAAATGATAGAGACAAAAATGTGCGGAGGAGAACTGAACTTGGCTTAGTGTAACGTAGCGACTGATTCTCTCAAATGGAACGGTTTCAGATGTTTCAGTGAGTCAGATAAGATGCTGCGCTTTTGTTGTTGACATGGTGGCAGAAGACATTTTCAGAAAATGAAGTCACAGAATGAGGACAATTATACGCTCTTTGTTCCACATTTGTAGCTGTTTGTTGACATATTGTGTAACTTGTTGGAATGCCATGTCCACTCTCCCTGACAGGTCCAAACTTGGCGACAGGGCAACTCGACCTACACCCCAGCCCCTTGTAGCACCGCAGGTCTACTTCCTCTTATTACTTTCACCATTTATCAGACGCACCCTTCAACACTCTGCACTGACATCCACCCAACGTGAAAACTAGGACGACTTTGAAATGGAAACGACCCAATTTGTCACTTTGGGCTTGCCAGCAAATGACATTGATTGTAATTGCTAGGTGTGTGATGGTGTTCCCTTGCGTTACATTTGATTTGACTTTGATCTGACTCCATAGGTGTGATGACAAACAGGTCTGAGGGTTGTACGGGGTATCTCTGGTTCTCATTTCTCATAGTGTTTGAATGTAGCTGGAAGGTGTGCAGAAGAAGAATGGCTGCAGTGGCTACGATGGAGACTACATCGATCATTTACACTGCCAACCGCGCTCTGTCCGCATGCAAGATGGAAGCGCTCTCACCTCCGGGGCAAGGCAGTGGTGAACATGTGTAAAGCAAAGAGGAGGAAACTGAACTCCAGTCACTGCAGATTTATTGTATTTGGATTAAAATTTCATAGCAATGGACAACTGAAATAGATTTAATGTTCTATACAAAAATTATGAGACTGAAAACACTACATAGATTAAAGGTGACACATTATACTAAATTAACTTAACTTAACTTACATTTGAGTCTTGAGTGATCTGAAAACTTCTGTTTCACCTACCCCCTATCCCTGCCCATATCCCTGTACGTAGTTGTGATCATTTGAAAAACTAAGACTCACGTTCTCACGGTTTAAAAGATCAACAATTTCAGCTTGTAAATGAAAATCAGCTGGTTGCTACAGTGAAATTCCCTTTTAAAGAGACGGGACATATCAGCTCTGTAGTTTTGAACAGGAAATCAATTGCCTCATTTCAGTTTTAAGCCAGTTAACATCAAAGTTGAAGTTTAAAGTTAACAAAATATAAATAATGGTTATGTTATACTTTAATAATATGTATGCTTAAAATCCAAATATAAGGGTACTTCCTGTTTCCTTACACACATCGCATTCAACTCGCTGGTAAATGTCGGTGCACCTCATAATATGCTATCTATCCATCTCGTCCTCAGGCCCGCATGAAAAGAGGGAAGTGCCTTAACCTCGGGGGCAAGGCAGTGCTGAACATGTGTAAGTAATTTGTATGGAATAAATGACAGGATGATCTTATGACAGCAGCTGCCTGGGGCTTTGTTGTTGCCGGGGAAGAAGGAGTTCTCTCCAGAGAACCAGCGGCACTCGCGTTTTGAGCCATCATCACGAAGAACTGTGTCTGCAGCATCTGGGCCTCGAGCGAATGAGAGATATGAACGCACAAAGGTCAACACATGACAAAAACCACCAGCTGAGTCGCATCCTCCCTAGTTTGGAGTTATTACCTAAGAAGAACAATAATT
This sequence comes from Periophthalmus magnuspinnatus, assembly GCF_009829125.3. NCBI lineage: Eukaryota > Metazoa > Chordata > Actinopteri > Gobiiformes > Gobiidae > Periophthalmus > Periophthalmus magnuspinnatus. Next base: position 10,463,975 of record NC_047146.1, read on the forward strand.
TCTTTGTGTCGGTGTTATACGCTTCAACTGTGACAACCATATAAGAGCTTTTACAGGAGGTGTGAACGTGTTACATCAAAATGACGTCGTGTTCGCACAGTGCACATGTGTGAAAGCTTCGGGAATGTGTAACAGCGTGCGAACAGCGGGTCATATGGTTGTGCGTAGTGCTTGTAGGTAGTTACAGAATTGGCTCGAATAATAATAGAAGTGCAAAAACGTGGAAGCTGTGTCTGCCTGATAATTATGAGAGTTCAACAAATTTCTCTTGTCAAATGGAACGTGAAGTGGTGAGATTTGTTGGGGTGGCAGTAGTGTCAAAAACTACAAATTGGTTCATTTCAGATTTGCAAATGTCTTAGTTTGGCAGTGTTTTTGGCATGGGAACTTAAGAGACACTGATTTGGGAATCATCTGTGTGTGACATGCCAGGAGAGCCACCTTTGTAGATATTTTGATTGCACTTAAATGTCTTTGAAAGATAAAAACTTACTAATGCAAAAACAGGTGCTTGTGTTGACTGTAAAGCCTTGCCAGAGCAGGTACATATTACACATCTGTTCATTTCCTCGAGGTGAGCCAAATGGCAGATGGATTACACATTAAAAAAGATTTCAGAGCTGCCAACAACCACTTTAAGACCTAAAAGAAGGGAAGAGGGGACGTCCTTTCAGGAAGAAATATGATTTAAAGTGGCATGATTTCCCAAAGGCCTTTGCAGCTAAAATGGCAGTTTGTAGCTTACAGTGAAATACAGCTTTCTCGCACTTGTCTTCCATGTAAATACTGAGACAAATGAGGAGTCTACATAATAAAAAACAGGCCACTCAAGGTCAAGTTGCTCATTAGTTGGATGCTCATTAAATTACCCAAATCGCTAGGGAACTCAATCAGGTGGATGCACTAAGCAGTCATCAGCCCACATGCTGCAGATTGATACAGATGTAATTCTGCGCAGAGTCTTCTTTTGGCTTGTTCACTGGCCAGAGAACACCACCTGGGAGATTAATAACAACCTGGGATGGCCGCGCAGTACATGTACATTTAGTGGATATGAGAGGTCAATTTTACATCAGACATCTGTTCAACCTGCCTAATGTCAGACGCTTGGATCAGGAGCACGCTCACACAACCAAATAATGTCACACACTGTTACTAACACTACGCAGTGACTCGTGGTAAACCATCTTCCAAGAATACCACATAAAATCAAATCATTCTTATAAAGCAGTGCTGTCCCCACCGCTCTGGGCAGCAAGTTTCGGGGCTTATAAAGGGGTTTACGAAGTCCTTTAAGAGAGTTTGTGGCCTCTACTTTAAGGTAACAGCTAATTGTTCATGGTGAGCTCATGAATCAAGCATGTGACTTATCCATCAAGCCATATCCTGTCATTCTCTTCACAAAGCGAACAGCCGGTGATTTATAGCTGGACAGTGGCCTGCAGAGGTGTTGCTTTCAATGAAATACAAGGGAGAACATCTGGAAAAGCCACTTGGTCCAAATCGCAGCTTGGGTCCTTTTGATAGCGGAGTCTGACGCAAGCCTGGATTTGACATGCTCTTACGTCCACTTCTCACAGGACGGACGTCTCTGAAGCACATTTCTGAGTGGATCGATATTAACGCTTCTACTTAAGGTGAGCTAATAGAAGCCCTAAAACCAGCCTCTTCCTTCCATGTGTCCTAATGTCTACCATATGCCGAGGCACTTCACCGCCGTGTCCTTGGCTCTGAGCTAAAGCAAAAAAGTCTTAATCTGAGAAATGAAAAGGCCTTGATAGGATAAAGCGTCCATTGCAAAAAGGCTGTATGACACGGCCGGCATTACCCAAGTCATTCTAGTCAAGGATAATTGGGTAAGAAAGTGCATCAGCGGGGAGTGTCTCAACAAGGTACCACTGACTGGATATAGCTTCAGTAATAAGAGTGCAGGGAGGTGTGTTGAAATACAAGCCCGTCGCCATTCATCCTCGCCCCCTCAATGCAACAACGACTAGCATGTGGTCTGCTTTTCATTTAAGGGAATTACCTATGGGAGGCCGGACAGACGTCTCCTGACTGGCTCTGTGTGCGTTCCTCTCATCCCTGCAGAGCTGTCTCATTAACACGGGAACCACGATGCCTTGCTTTAAGCGTTGGCCTGTCTCTGTCCTGAATATAATGACTTGCACATCACACAGTCCCCACACACACAGTCCCCTGATGCTCCGTTGCCACTCACCAGGTAGCCCCGACTCTGCTAACAAGCTGACAGTAATGCTGAGGCCACTTAAGTTTAAAAAGTACCAGGCAAGGCAAATCAGGCGGTAAGGTGACAAGAGGTAAGTTGCAGTGCTAGAATCTATCTTATGACTTTGCAAAAATGCACTTCAGACAGTCAGACAGAGTTTCATATTGTTCGATGTCTCAATAATGTTAAAGTAGTAAGGATGCAAAACTTAATAGAAAGCATCAATAACATGTCCGACTCCTCTTACAATGCATGGAAGTAACGATATTTCACTAGAGACCAAGCGCAGATGACAACTTGATATGCATTTGTTTTGTGAAGACATAGCTAATAAGCATTTGATTTTTACAACATATTCAGGAACATGAGGTCCAAATTTACATAAATACAAGAATACGATGTGTGGCACTATTTCCTCTTTCGGACAGAATGTGATTTCTCCTTTCCTGTGCAAATTTGTTCTTGTGCTCTATTCAATCAGCAGTGGGGTGGCTACTTCATATAGAGCACTTATGAGTTCAGGCGTCTTCCCTCCAGGGTGTGGCTCACATAATTTACATTTCATTAAAGCACACTGTGATACATCATTGATTCTCTGTGAACCAGGAGTTTCCATGATGCAAGCTAACAGGATAGGAGGAGGGTGCGAGGGGTGCGAGGGGGGCGAGGTGGACGTGTGGCCCATCAGGAGCTGTCAGGAGCTGTCACGGGATAGGATCCAGAGCCTTGGCTCCAAAGGCCCAGTCCACCAGCTGTCACCTCTCTGACACTGTCTGAGACCATCCATCTGCTAAGAGAGGCCCACCGCGGGTCAGAGGAACGAGCCAGGTCCTCAGTCTACAGGAACAAGGCGGCAGGGAAATGCGCTCAATGGCAGACGTGATGGAACGGCAGGAGATTCCAAGCATACAAAAGAGAACCTGGTACAACCACCATGCTCTTTGAAAATACACCAAATACCACACATACATAGCAAGATGACAAATTGTTTTAGTATCATAGTAGTAGTAATTATTTGAATACAGTACAAAACTAATCATTATATGCTAACCAGCTGTTCCAATAATTTACATACATTCCACTGTTTTAAACTTTAATCTCAGTTGTTAGCCGTGTCTGTTTCTCTTTGTTCTTCACTCTTACTTAACACACTTGAGTTATTCTGGTAATTGTGAACTGTGTTGTTGTCTCTTATCACTCCATTGCACTTTGAGTTTGTGGACAGAAGTGAGAAGTTGCCAACATAAATAAACAACTTCTAAGCTGTGCCTCTATAGCTCAAACAATGCACTTATAGCTTATTATGTGAATGTGCACAAGTCATGCAGCATATAATGGCAAGGAAATGATCTGATTCCTCTGCCCCAACCTAAACATGTCACAGTGGTATCTTTATCTTCTTCTGGCAGGTTCCACGAGAATTAGTACTCTAGACATGATCGTGTACACTAATGTAAAACAATAGCACGCTAGCTTGCTTGATATATTGAAGCAGGAGCAGTCAGCAGAGTTTCCAGACATATGGAGAGCATTTTGATACATTCAGACTCCACGTCGGCCACAACAAAGCTATGCACAGTGTTGTACATCTTGTTTTGGTAACGTCTCTTTTTCATAAAAATCCTAAACAGCCACAAACTTACAAAAAAATTCTGGATCTAGTTTACTTATAGAAACTGATTTAACACAATTACACGAATACAATCACTGTTCGTTTCATTTAGATTGATAGCCACTTGATAGTCCCTTGATGTTGGCAAAGAACAGAAAATAGCATTTTGCAAGAGGCAGATTACAAAAGCAGTGCATACCTGCCAGGATACAGTAACATCTATTTCCCAGATGATAGCAGCAATGTTATCAGATTATAAAATTTAAAAACAAAAATAGATATGATCTCATATTTATTCATCAACTAAAGATGTTGTAGGTTGTGCTCAAATGGTAGATGCTCAGTACATTAAGATACAAACCACTACTGGTACACCAACTGATGACAGAAGTGTGTCATCTTCAAATTACTGGATCAAATTGATTGCTTTGTAAGTCCATTGTTCCGTTGTATCCAATTTATTTTCCAAAGGGAGCCTTTCTGTGTGGCATTTGCATGTTCTCCCTGTGTATATATAGGCTTCCTCCTTAAATAAATTAGTACTGACAAAAAGCATAATTCCCTTAAAAATACACCTACCCTCAACTGGGTAGGTGTATTTTTAACTTCAACTTATGGCTTCAACATAAGTGACACATTCATCACTATTTTTTCTGTTCACCTCATGAAGATAAAATATCTGAGAATGTTCCTGTCTGTCTATTATGACTCAACATGTGGTCCATTACAGATACCCGAACCATCTCGACTTCTTATTAAGAGGACAAAATAGCCTTGGACACATCAGTGCACTGGCAATTAACTAGATAGGGGCACGCAGGGCTGCAGCACATCAGCATCACCCTTATTATCAACCGTCTGAAGACGTCAAAGGTATTTATAAACATGCACAGTTCATCCTGGTCAACTCTAATGCAGCCATCACAAAGATCCAAGCACAAAAATGGAACATGTGCAGAATAAAACGGATGGACCAAGGTCACTTTATGAACAAGTATAAAACCGTGATTAAAAAGAAATCAAAAGTGACAGTGCATGTTTTGAGCCTGGGTTTTACATTGCTGAATGTGTAGTCGCCATATTAGCCACGGCATTTGTTTTGCTGCTACTGGATAAATTGCTGTGACGGTAGAATAGTAATAAGAAAACTAGTATCAAATGGAACTATAAGGTACAAGCAGAACCGTATATAATGGCAAACCAAGATATCAATGAATAGAATAAGCACCAATACTGTTATCAGGTCCCAACGGAAACTGCTTCAGAACATCCGTCAAAGGCACTGTACCTGCTTTTCTTAAAAATGTGAAAAACCGATCTAGTTCATTTTAAACATTTTGCAGCTGTTTAAGGTTATTCCTCCATAACCTTGTGCATTCTGAGCATCTTAATTATTCACCACAATAAGTTTTTTTAAGCGCTTTTCACAACTCTCAGATCAGGGCAGAGTTTTGCGGTGCTGGGATGGCTAACAACAACAGCTAGCCGCCTAACGTGCACTTCCTGATTATAATACAATAAAATGCTCTCTGAATTGATGCAGGAGGCGCACAATGGACTTATTTTGACCTCAACAGCTGCTTCTAGAGTTTATCTATGCTGGGGCAAGACACATTTTACTCAAATACAATGGAATAAAATCGGACACAGCACTTTAAGGTCTACCATTTGCGTATTATAAATCAACTTACTGGCCTCCATAATGCTTCAGTTAAAGCTGTCCAAAGCTGATAATAACTAACATGGCTTACTTACTGGATATGTTAGTATTTTTACTTTAGAGGCAGTCTCCGCATTGGTACAGGCATCTTCTTTCAATCATTAAAACTCCCAACACCAACATGGTTTCGATTCAGAATTTGCGTGAAGACCACATGTTGTCTCCATCTTTTGGCCGGTCTCTTTAGTTAGTCCGGATCCCTAAAAAAACAACAAAAACACATTGAAAGCACTACAGCTTATTGATCCCAAACATGATCGTGACACCACTGCATTTTGTTACTCTCACTGCTCTTGGCTGGTTTCCCCTAGCGACACAGAAACATGGGCCCAATGCAGATGACAATACTTCTACCTTATTCCAACATGACTACGCTCTGACTTGATATAAAATAGAGTACCTTTTCCCACTAGACAGGAAGGATTGCATTTGACAGTTGAATGAGCTGTTGGAGGTCTCTTAATGGAAAAAAAAATGGGAAAAAGTGAATTGTGCTTTTGCTTTAATCTTCCATCAGATGTAAGTGTTGTGCAGTTTTGCCACCAGAGAATTGTGTCAGGTTTTGCGCGCTTACAGATACGTCAGCATGGCACAGTGACAGGCAGCTTGTTTGAATAAAGACCTCACAGGGTTTGAACGCACAAACTTGGCTCACGTAGCCAGTTGTGAAAGTATTTCCAAAAACACGTACGCTCATAACAACAAAAACAACAACAACTTCCACTCCAGTTCATCTATTTATCTGTAAACTATTGGTGGTAGAGGTCCTATATTACGCGAAATTGACTCTAGTGAGGTTTAAAACATGTTATAATGCTGTTACCTCATCAAAAACACACCTGGAGTTGTGTTTTGTTTCGTTCACACATGTTTGACTAATCCTTTATTATGGGTCTGTCTACATCTCTAAACTCATGAAGGAGTAGTTGTTTTTTTTTTATGTAAACAGCTCCTTTTACCTTTAGTTCAGTAGGGATTGGCAGTTCCAGGGCTGAAATTATCCAGATGATTCTAATGAAGATGTATAGAGTTTAAAAACACAGAGGAGCACTTCCTTTATTACCACATGACATCACAATGTGGAACAAAGTGTTTTCAGTTTGAGAGAAGAACTCAGAAGAACTTTAACTGAACACCGATGCCCAGAGAGAAAAAAAAAATACAATAATGCTGATGAAACATTTGATCTAGTTTGACATTGTTGCCTCACTGAAGTATCCTCCTTACAAGTGTGAAGTATTCAGAGCATCTGTTACTGGTTCTTACAATATAATAAAGATTTTGTCACTATGTTGCGCAATATACAACAGTTTGGAAGCACGTCAACCAGTGTGAGTGTGAAACAAGACACTGACTCCAAATAACTGTGTAAATCAAATAAAATCACACAAACGTCAACCAAATGACTCTAAATGAATCCCTGAGAGCATTCTGAGACGGTATTTTAGGTAGAGAGCTGCAGACCTCCACCCAGAGGACCCGACCCGTCGACCTCCACCAGGTGAGCTGAAACAGCAGCCATGGCAAAAGAGCGCCAAAGTCCACTGCTTCCCGGACGCTGTTTTTAAATGTCACGTTAAAGTTGACGTTGATAGACAGTGTACTTAAGTCGTTTACTCACGTGGGTGGAGGAACATCCTGGTGGTCTGTGGGGTTGGGTCCTCTGGGTGGAGGTCAGCAGCCGGACTCTCTTGTTTTAGACAGCTCTTTGGATTCAAAAGGTGGATGAGGTGCTTCAGAGTGTGTAAAAGAACTGTCCCCAAAAATAAGATGACTCAAACAGTGTTGTTTCCTAATGTTTCCTTTTCTTTCTGAGGTTTCCACAATGAAACATCCTCTATGGGATTTGAAAGGCATGAACAAATTTACAGCAGATGCCCTTGTTGATAAACGTCTTTTAAACTATGTGAATGCTTAAAGTGCTTACAGTAAAGTTTTTTGTTTTTTTTTCTACAAAATGCCCTCTTACTCCTCTTGCAGAAGTCTAAACTAGTTTAAAAAGACAGACAGAAAAACACGCTAAAAAGGCTTGACACGATGTCCTCCATGATCTTGTTTGACAGATGGAGTGTATGGTGGAGGCATGGAGATGTGACTGTTAACTCAAAGCAGGCCACAGAGACATGCCTGACACAGCAGAGCAGCAACTCCTAAGCTGCCCTGATGTTGTGGAATGATACTCACGCAATCATGGCTGCCACTGTAAACACCTTCATTTATTCAGCCTGGGGCTTTAATAACCACTGTTTACATTAGGGCTACAAAATATCAACTTGGAAGCAGCCGTGTGTAGATAACATTTTCCAATGAAGTTTCCCTAATAGTGAAGTAATAAAAAACATTCATCTTAAGTTATTTGATACTGTCTTCACGGTCCATTTATGTACATCATAACAAATATGAGTCATGTAGCAGCTACTTGAACAGTCCTGAACTCAACTCATGGCCAACTGTTTACCCTACACCTATTTTATCTTCCCCAATTGGAGAAATTAGAGCTATATAAGCACGTTATTAAGAGTTTCCACCTCACTGGGGGCTTCCAATGGGTATAATAACATTAGGCCCAGGGCATATTGGATATTACATGTTGGCATTAAGGCTGGAGTGAAATATACAGTCATAAAATGCTATGCACAAGGGAGAATCTGCTTAGTGTACCAGTCAAATAACAAACAATTTACCCAACCATTAGTTCATAAAACTCATGGCCAAAAGACAAATGGCATTTTTCAAATATATTTCAGTATATTCACTTGTAATAAATAGATATTTCTGATCGTACTTCTGAAAGTGTGCCATCTGTGCCTTCTTCTCTATTCTTCTTACAGTTTCTAGTTTGTACATAAGAAAAGAAAGAACCACTCAACTTAAGTATGTCTGGATGCACAGATTGTGTCAAGAAAAAACCTCCTGAAAAAACACATTGTTTTTGCTTTTCGTAAAGTAATTAAGAATCCTCTCTCCTCCAGCTCTGCTTCTATTCTTGGCACTGAACTACTCTTAACGATTTATCCCCTTAATTACAATGGGTAGCAGGCATCCTGCTTGCATTGTCACAGTTAGGTATGTTCCTGAATCAGCCCACTACTTTTATTGCTCATATGAATTGATCTGTCCTGACCTCCCCAGACCCTAACTCCACCAGGCCGGACATCCGCTGCTCACCAGAGCCCAGCTCTGCATAAAAATAAATGAGAAGCTATGGGGCTGCTCGCTAAAGCCGGAGGATATTGTTCGATTTCACGTCAGCGCTCCAGGAGGCAATTTAAAGCAGCCAGCATGCTAATCAACCTGCTATTAAAGGGGCTACACTTTCTCTCACTGTTATTGCTACAAGACCCAGAAGACCAGCTGGATTTAAAAAGAAGAGGAACTGGACCTGGGGATTCTTCAGAAGTTATAATAGTTATCTTAGTTTTCAAAGTGAAAGGGCTAAAATAATCTATAGTCTATACTTTACATCTAGTTACAGCTTTCCTCAGAACAGAATTATGAACTATGAAAGACAATATCATCTCATCTTTTCAACTTATGGGTTTAAGGTCAGACACTGCAGGTGAAATAGGAAAAAATCTTAAATTTGGAGATAATAATCTGAAACCTCTTCCGTAGTTTACAGTAAATGTATTAAATCTTTTTTCATCATGTAATGTTTTCATTAATAAAAAACAAAACCTCATTTAAGTGTAAAAGTGGCCAAAATGGTCAGTTTTTGGGACATATGAATCTTAAAAATAGATGGAATTTTTGTTTAAAACTTTAACAAATAATAAATCGGCCTTGGAATTAAATAGAACAAAAAATCCTATATGTTTTGTAAAAATGTTGTAAGTAAAAAAAGTGAAAAACTGAAACGTTTGGTGTATAGGTGCTGCTTTAAGGGGGATCCTTATGTCCCTATGAAAATGTTCATTAAATCAAATATTGAAACATCTTGTGGTGCAGATTGGACAATTTTGTTCCACAAGAAAGCTTTTATATTAAGAAACCAAACTGACCAAAAAACCTGCCTGTATAGTGTCTCCTCTTAAATGAAATGCAGGAATGAAATCAGGATTCACTGAACAGGCCCAGAGCAGAGCAAAGGAAACTTTTACATTCCTATCATGTCGTGCCATCATTGTCACATTTATTTATATCTAAAGATACATGTAAAAATGATAGAAGAACGTGTAAAGGAAAATTCTGTGGTCTGGAAAGTACAGGACTGTGTTGAGATGTACGCCCTCCTGCTGCCATCAACTTTTCACTTGGTCTCAGTGGAATCACAATGTGACCCTATAGTCTGAAAAGCCTGCACATAATTCAATACTCTTAATATCCCCTTGGTATTGGTTGCAACCACAGAAACTTGATAGCGTTCATTCCTCAGCTTGTGGCCCGGGCCCGCAGGTCAGGTGGTAGCACATCACACACTGCTGCTGTGACTTAGAGGTTAAACTAATCAGACATGACTTTCTCCCATGGTCTCAGCATTGGCCTGAGCTGTGGGAGAAGAGGAGTGGTTATCACATGCTCGGATGTAGATTCAGTAGAGGGCACTGTTCTTAAAGTTTAAAGTAAAATGTTTGAGTTTGAGTTTAAATTCAGCTGACAGTAGAAGTTTGGTTACATTGTGTTCATAGCCTATAATCCAGTATGGGATGAAGTGACTAAAATCACTGCGTCTCATTGAATTACTTATAGGCCTACTGACTATGAATTACATGAGATTATGAAATGATCCATAATCCTAGGTATTTTTCCTTCTTTGTAGCAATGTCATTTTAATATTCCCCCGCTGGGATAACCAATGTAAGACTGGAGAGACTGGAGAGGTCGGAGAGAGTGGAAAGGTGGGCACATTAGATGGACAGGCATGTTTTGTAAGGGATACTGGATTACTTACCTGAACATGTAGTAAGTGAGTTCTCTTAAAGTAGTAAAGTTGAAGTAATAACGGTTGTTTTTTTGGGGTTTTTTTGCATTCACTGTAGATTGGCTGAGGGCTTGACTCTATGGCAGCAGCGTGACCCATAATTAATTCACATCGGGTCAGACCTCTTTGACTCAGTTAAACACTCTGAAACAGGGCTATTATTCAGACCTACAGAGTTCTGAGAAGCTACTCAATCCCAAAGCTTGTATGATGTTTTAACCTTGAAACTGAATTTGCTCCAAAGTGCCAGTGAGCTCAGAGTGTCCAGAATGTGTGAATGTGAACTGCAGCTATGTATACAACAGTACATTTAAACTATCTCTCACTTGGCAGATGAGATAAGGGCCAGTCCTGAAAGCTGACCAACACTGCCCCCTACAGACAAAGAGTGTTCTTGCATCCTGAATGCGTCTCAAACAGCTAAATGCTCCTTTCATTCAGCCTTAAGTATTGCATTACATTTTGCCTGATGAATGTCATCTGCTGGATCTCCTAATGCATTTTGGCCTCTATACTTCTCTTGATTGCAAAAATGTGTTTGAAGCAAAACTTAAACCTCGAGTGCCAAAAAGAAAACAACAAATGCTAATAAGAAATTGTGCTCATGAATCATAAACTCAACGATACAGCTTTTACTGGAAATTATGTAAAATAGTCACAATTCACAAAATGTAAAAATCTCAAAAGGGACATAAAAATGATAAAACATAAGCACCAATCCACAAAGGATGACAGTTATAAACAAGACCAGAGGTTAAAATGATTTCACTTGAATCAAACTGTAAAAAGATGAAAGACTTTGTTAAATGCAATGTTAAAGGGGAGGATTTTAAAGCAGGTCTTGTTTTGGCAGTTAGTATTGACTTCTTTTGATATATGTTTATGTTACACATCCATCAGTCATTTGTGAAAAACGCATTAAATTTGATATTATTAGTACTCACACTGATTAATTAAATACTTTGTTAAACATACATATAAACAAAGATACATACAGAGAGTTGGTTCATAAAAAAATATTAAAATGCAGCAAATGTAGTTCATAGAAGATATATAAATCTTTATATAAGCTTTATTTAAAAACTACATTTATGTTGGCAAAACCTGTTTAAAAAGCATTGGTAATATTACATTGAGCATGCTGCTATTTAAGTTAGATGTTTAGAAATGTATAGTGTCATTTTATAATACCACATTTTTCTGTTTTGTTCTTACAAGACAAGTGTAAATTAGAACATGAACTTCATATATCATCATGTTACTTTGTTCAGTGAGCTCCTATGGGCCTTAACCAACAATTTGGAAACACTGAACTGAAATATTTGTATTGGCAAAACTGGGGATCAAATTAAGTACTAAGATCTAATAGTAGTTCAATATCAGGCTTTACTGTTTTCATCATCTACCATATCCACCATCTCCTCTTCTTCTGCTGCTCCATTACTTTGCTTAGAGTCAGATTTTTTCTCAGTCTCTTTTTTCATCTCCTTTTCGTCATCTTTTGGGCCCTCACCACCACTGTTCTTGTTTTCTTTATCAACATCAGAGGTTCCAGGTGAAGTTGGTGGGTGTAGAGACTCATCAGGCTGCTTATTTGACCCTGAAAACAGTAGAGAAATAATACACCTTTGGGTATCTAAGAAACTAGTGAGACGTCATCAAATAATTAATGTCTCTGATAAAACAGAATTGATATTTTAATATGAGGTGTGTCAGGAAATGCTTTTTAAATGGCTAATTACAGTCAAAAGATTACAGGCTTCATAAGATTGTCCGTTTAATTATTCATTCAAGTGTTATATGAACAATCACAAGTTTTATAGTAGCTAGCCTTAATAATTGTTTTAGAATCAGTAATACAATAATACAATAAAAGTCATTTCAAAGATAATACAGAAGGGAATGTAGCATTTTTTTAAAACACAATTTTAAAGACATCATAATTATTGCATGTTTATTTTGACAGTGCATTAGGTTTTTGCTTAAATACCTGTTTCTTCAGTGGTCGTTTTCTCTACATTATTTTCAGGTGACTTGCTGGGTGAGTCTTGTGTCTGTTTCTCTGTGTTGGCCTCGTCATGACCTTTGTCCCTTTCATCACTGGACTCAGAGGGTGGAGTTTGGTCCTCGCCTGGTTCTGGAGCTTCACTGGTTTCTGCAAACAAAATGAACAGAACCACAGCTTCATCATTATCAGAGCCCTTTATATTGTTTTATTGAATGAGCTCAGACATGCACTCAAATACATAAACAGGTTGTGTAAGCAGGTGTGATCATTTAGTGATTGTATTTAGATGTGGGACATATTGAAAAAAATGCACTGAATAGTAAACTGAAAAATGTATAACACCACAGTTGATGTTTTGGAGATATGCAAAACAATAATATATTTGTACATTGTGTGTCATTAAAACTATTATAAAACAGATAGAAACATTTCATGTCATACCTGATACAGGAGACATCTGTGAATCCTTTAACTGTCCTTCATGGTTCGAAGGATCTTCGTTCAGATGATCATTTTGCACCTGGTCTGTGTTTAAGTCTACATTATCTACATTGGGATCGTTCTGTTCTTTGCTCCTTGGTTCACCAGCCTCTTCCTCTTTCTTCTCCTCATCCTGGTCTTTGTGATGCTCGTTTGGCTGTTTCTCTGATTCTGGCTGTTCACTGCTCCTCTGCTCTGATGGTGTAGAGTTTTTCTTGTGGTCATCTTGAGGCTCGCTGCTTGAAGACGGTGATTCTGTTGACAAATGTACAGACAATGCCTTGTCCTCAGGATTATCTATTAATTTTCCAAATCATGTTATTACAGTATTCTGTGTTGACAGTGGAAGTTGGCAGTGACAAAATAACTGACCTTGGAGCGTCTGTGGATTTTCAAGATTTTCAGTTTTATGACATAGAACCTTGACGTTTCCTAAAAACAAATTGTTTACACTGAATCTTTTTTTTTCATTTGTGAGTTACTGTTGTCTCCTTGAGCTCATTCATAATGTCTGTTGCATTGATTTTATACATTTACTTTGTGCCATTGGGAAAAATTATTTTCCTCAGTGTTCTTTATTGTGACAAGTTTCTAGGCAATAGTATTGTATTGTATAGAAAACAACTCGGGAACAAAAAGTAATCTCACAGATAATAAAATGTTGAGTAAATCACAAAAGTCATTATTCTGCTCCTTTTTAAAACATGCAAAATGAAAAACAGGAAAGAAAAAATTAAAACGATCAGAAAAGAATCAAGGAAGGAGAATGAAAACAATATTCAGTTATTCAGTTTTGTGCATAGTGCATTAGGTTTTTCCTTAAATACCTGTTTCTTCAGTGGCCGTTTTCTCTACATTATTTTCAGGTGACTTGCTGGGTGAGTCTTGTGTCTGTTTCTCTGTGTTGGACTCGTCATGACCTTTGTCCCTTTCATCACTGGAGTCAGAGGGTGGAGTTTGGTCCTTGCCTGGATCTGCATCTTCACTGGTTTCTGCAAACAAAATGAACAGAACCACAGCTTCATCATTATCAGAGCCCTTTATATTGTTTTATTGAATGAGCTCAGACATGCACTCAAATACATAAACAGGTTGTGTAAGCAGGTGTGATCATTTAGTGATTGTATTTAGATGTGGGACATATTGAAAAAAATGCACTGAATAGTAAACTGAAAAATGTATAACATCACAGTTGTTTTGGAGATATGCAAAATTTGAATATATTAGTATATTGTCTGTATTTAAAACTATTATAAAACAGACAGAAACGTCTCATGTCATACCTGATACAGGAGACATCTGTGAATCCTTTAACTGTCCTTCATGGTTTGAAGGATCTTTGTTCAGATGATCATTTTGCACTTGGTCTGTGTTTAAGTCTGCATTATCTGCATTGGGATCATTCTGTTCTTTGCTCCTTGGTTGAACTGGACCAACAGCAGATCCACTGCTCTGAGGAGAGGACTGAGACGACTCTGCAACTAGAATTTAAAGAAATTACAAGTTTAATGAATGATTCATTTTAAACGTCTTTTAAATAGCTGATATTTATGTTTTGTTTACCTGACAGTCTAAAAACTGACTTAGATAACACATAATTAGTAGGTTTGTAACACACATCACATCACAAAAATAAAGTAAGTTAATGCTCAGACCTGGATGATCTGGAGCTGTGAATAAGGTTAGGGTTTGGTTTGAAACAGACACATCTCTGGGGTCTTTCAGTGGATCATTGTTCACTGTACAGTCTGGGTTTGTTACATTTAAATCAGTTTGCCTTTTATTTGTAGGTGGTAAAATAATATTACTTAAATAAATGTGCACTAAAATACAATAAAATAATTAACTCACTCTGGTTTTCTTCTTATAATATTTCAGAGGTTAAAAAGAACTCAGGACACAAACCTGTTTGTTCTGAAGAACCAGCCTCTTCCTTTTTCTTCTCCTCATCCTGGTCTTTGTGATGCTCGTCTGGCTGTTTCTCTGGTTCTGTCTGCTCAATGCTCCTCTGCTCTGATGGTGTAGGTTTAATATCGTGGTTATCTTGAGTCTCACTTTTTGGAGACTGTGGTTCTGTTGAGAAATTTACAAACAATGTCTGTTACTTCTTCATTGTAAGATAAGACTGTATGTGCATGTCCTTAATTCTCTAACCTGGTGTTTGTGAAGCACTGTGAAATTCCTCTTCATCAGACTCATCAGAGTGTGTATCTCCAGCTTCCTCTGTTGTAGGAACATTCTTAAGTTCTTCATGTTGTACGTCCATGTCTCCTCCTGAAGCCATGTGTCCTGGGTCTGGTTGTGGCTTTTGCACACTGCTGTTCAGAGATGCAGATGCAGATGTGGCTTTTCCACCAGTGTCATTTCTTTTACCTGTGAACATCAGGATTATCCAGCTCATGTTATTACAGACTCAACACTGATAGTGGAAGTTGGCAAAATTACTGACCTGGAAGTGAATCTACATTTTCACAATTTTCAATTTTTTTCACGTGTATTCTTGACCTTATATAAATATATGCATGTATTGAATATTTTTAAAACTTTAACTACTGTCATCTTGAGTTTATTCAGGATGTCTTTCATAATGATGTAACACGAAAAGTAATGATATAAAATTTTATAAAAAAAAATGTAATTACTTTACAATTTATGCAACATATTTGCCTCTTTACCTTGTGGTTCCTCTTGAGGAAGTCTTTGTGATGATAACATAGTTTCCTGCCTTCCTTTACTTGCTATTAACGGATCACGTTCACCTTTTTTGTCAGATTCATTTCGCTTTGGCACTAGAGGAAAATCTGAAAAACACAATTATGTGTAAGGAAATGTTTGGTAAATCAGAACATTTTAAGTCATCAGAACCAACCTGCTCCATTTGGCTGTTTTTCCAAGTCGTCATTCTTCCCTATTTTTGAACACGCTAAACAAAATTAAGGCAAAACAATAATGACTTAACTTGACTTAACATGTTGATTAAAATGATTTGGTCATTGGTTAACAAAAATAAGAAGTACCTCTTTTTATTCGATGCCAAAATATGATGGAAACAACGCAAAATGTCAACAGAATTAGGAAAGTAATGCCAATGACAATAGGTACAACTATGTTCACATGCTCAGAAGTTCTTTCTGCAAAATAAAGTAAAATAATACAGTTCTAAATGTGTTAAGTTAAACAGAATCAGAGAAGCTGATGAAAACAACTGACCATTATACAGTAAATGAATACTACAACTGCACTATATAAAAACATAGAATATATTCAATGCACTTTTTGACACATACTTTGCTTAAACAAAATCACATGTTTAAGATTTAAAACCAAGATTAAACTAGAAATGGACAAACAAGGCTAAATAAAGAAATCCCTATTAGTCCATCCATAGTCTATCAGGCAATCAAATCCACATGTTTCTATGAGAGAGCCAACCTGTGTAACAGTCTTTGGCCATGAAGCTGCTGGTCTCTTCATGCAGGTGGTTATTTGCGGTGCAGCTGTACATGATGTCGTCGTGCTCGTTGCCCAGGGCGATGGGTAAAGTTTGGCCCTGCTCACTTTTACCTTCCAGGTTCCATATAAACGTCAGAGCTTCTGGAGTATTAGACGGTGAAGAGCAGTGCAGTGTCGCAGAAGTAATGTTACTGTTACTGTTCTCATCCTTCATCTCACATCTGATCACAGGCTTGGAAACCTCGTCTGAACAAAGTAAATTAACAATAATCATGTATGTGTGTATATTTTTTCTTAACTTTTACATTTGTTTGGTAATAACGGCTATTTGAATAATTTGCATCCCATTGCATTTTACTGACCTAGGACCTTGAGCATATGTGGTGAGCGGTACAGCCTCTCACTGATGATAGCGTCCAGCTCATGTTCTCCACTGTCTTCATATCTGACATCTGCGATGGTGAGTTGGGCTGTGTCCCGGGCCAGAGTTACTCTGCCGTTATATGGATCAAACACTTGCTCCTCTGCGCCATCAAATGTGATCACTTTGTTTCCATTGTGCTTCCACAGAATGTCATCAGGGGGTTTGGGCAGAGCTGGAGTCAGGACGGCCGCTCTGCCCTTAAGGACGTAGGACGTAGACTGACCTGTAACTGCACAACAGCATGATTACATTATTATTACATATTCATTACAAGATAGTTCATTTTGTATAAGACACTTCTGTATTGGGACAGGGATTTTTGTCATGAATATGATCAGATTATGATTCACAACTTACAACTCATCTAAATTCTGTTTCACCTTTAGTATCTGTAAACCTCCAGGACACATGAATAACTTATAACTGTTACATCACAAAAAAGAAACAAAGAGTTCATTTGCAAAAACACAAAAGTGCAATTTCAAAACGTCACTGGAGTCTTGCAGTTGACTGTTTGTAGTATCTTATCTAAAGCCAAATGTATTTTACTGATATCAAAATATTATTCCCTCCCTCTTTGATTAAATCCACTAGAAATTATATTCATTGCTAAAAACTATGGAAGATGGTAACAAAAACAAATGTACTTTTTGTCAATTTTAACAGAGATATCTGTTTTTGCAACTGAGCTCTTCAAATACTAATTGTCTTATTTGTTTTATCTAGAAATCTTATGTTAAACTCTTCTCTCTGCCTCATAGGCCTTAAGTTACAACTATCATTTTAGTCTCAATAAAACCTAAATTATGAGGCTTTTTACTTTAAATGTTTTGCTAGTTAAATGTCTTATATATTCTACTGAATAAAGAAATGGCAATTGTGCGTACTAAAGCATATATTTAACATAAAATAAATCTACGTATCAGGGGACAAGTTTTAAGACTCTTCCCGAGTAGAGTCTCCCAGAAAACAAGTTTGCCCACAACGTTTTCTCATGGGAGTATTATTCTCACGTCTACTTCTGCCATGTTTATTCTCAGGGAAGATCAGACTCCCAACTCACCCAAACTTAACTTAATGATGAACCACAAGTAGAAACACAGCGTAGTCATGGCGCACGGTCTGGAGAGGATAAACACCAAACTGTCCCACATTTAATTCAACTTTCACTTTCACTCGTCTCTGACCCGAGAGGACGGTGACAAAACCTCTGATCGATCCAATGTTTTTTAAAAATGCAAATTAATTTAATTAATTAATTTAACTTCTAAATAAAAATTAACACAGATGAGAAAGATAAAGCAAAATCACGATCCAAGACTTTTCCAGTTTCAAGCGATCCTATCATCCGTGCGTCAATTTCAGGGAAGAAGAGACATGACTCTGGACACCTGCAGCAGGAGGAGCACCTGTCGTGCTTTGAACTTTGGATCAGCAGGAAACACAGGGCGGGGTTTATTTAGATATAAAACAGCAATAAACAGCTTAATGAATAGCTCAATGAAATGCCCGCTGCGCACAACCACAGGACATATGTTTGTAAGAGCGCGTGGACACATCAGCCCAAAGCTGCTAAGAGCATCCATCTAGAGTCTAGATGCCTCCAAGAATGTTAACACCAGGGTCTAGATTCTAGACCCTGGTGTTAACATTCTTGGAGGCACACGTCGTCTCTAAACTCGGTAGAACATTGGTTGAGCGGTCAGATCCACTGATCCATAGGTTGGCGGTGCGATTCTAACTCACACAGATGAATGCTGTCGTTGTGTCCTTGGGCAAGACACTTAACCCACCTTGCCCTCAGTGTCTGCGTACACTGGTGTGTGAATGTGTGAATGGGTGAGTGGTTCCTTGTTGTAAAGCGCTTTGAGTGCCCTGAAGGTGGAAAAGCGCTATAGAAAAATGTGATCATTTACCATTTACCAAGAACCCGGGCGCAATGTGCTTCATACCTCTCCAAACAGACCACCGGCACAGTTGGATACACGGTTTTTCTGTTTTAAGCCGCACTGTATGCTCGAAATCTAGGATCGAATCTGCGGCAAGGCAAGTTTATTTGTATAGCACAATTCGTACACAAGGTAATTCAAAGTGCTTTACAGAATAAGAAAAACATTAAAATCACACAAATCAAATCATAAATAATCACAAATAATCATCATAAAATTAACATTAAAAGAGAAGAGTGCAGAATAAAAACCTTTCAGTCATATGCACAGCTAAACAGAACCGTTTTGAGCCTGGATTTAAACATTGTCAAAGTAGAGGTCTGTCTCACATCTTTAGGAAGATTGTTCCAGGGTTTAGCTGCATAAAACTTAAATGCTGATTCCCCATGTTTAGTCCTGACTCTGGGCACCAGCAGTAGGCCGGTCCCTGAAGTCCTCAAATTGCGAGATGGTTCATATGGCACTAACATGTCGGAGATGTGCTTTGGACCTAGGCCATGGAGAGACTTAAACACAAGCAGAGCTGCTTTAAAGTCTATGCTTTGAGCTACAGGAAGCCAGTGCAGAGACCTGAACAGAGGAGGACGCATGTGCTCATACTTGCTGGTTCTAGTCAGGATCCGAGCAGCAGCGTTCTGGATGTACTGCAGCTGTGTTAAGGCTCGTTTGGAAAGGCCAGTGAGCAGGCCGTTACAGTAGTCTAACCTACTGGAGACAAATGCTTGGATAAGTCTCTCTAAATATGGCTTTGACAGTATACCTTTGATTTTTGCAATGTTTTTTAGGTGGTAAAAAGCTGCAGATGTTATTGATTTGAGTCTGAGTCCATTGTTGCCCCTAGATTTCTAGCCTGATTTGAAGATTTTAGAGAGAGAGACTGGAGGTGACTGCTGACACTTTCTCTATGTTCCTGTGGGCCAAAGATGATGACTTCAGTCTTGTCTGAGTTTAGCAGAAGAAAGTTGTTTTGCATCCACACACTGATCTGTTGGATGCAGTGGCAGAGTGAATCCACTGGTCCATAGTCACCTGCTGCTAGTGAGATATAGACCTGAGTGTCATCTGCATAGTTGTGGTAAGACACATTATTGCTGCGTATTAACTGGCCTAACGGCAGCATGTAGAGATTGAACAACAGGGGTCCCAGGATTGAACCCTGGGGTACCCCACAGGTCAGGGACATTTTATCTGATATACATTTTCCAATTTCAACAAAGTACTCCCTGTTTTCTAAATAGGACTTGAACCAGTTTAGTGCCATACCAGAGATACCCACCCAGTCCCCTAGTCTCTGTAAGAGAATCCCATGATCCACAGTGTCAAAGACAGCACTCAGATCTAACAGGATCAAGACTGAGACTTTGCCTGCATCAGTGTTCAGGCAGATGTCATTTGTCACCTTGATAAGAGCAGTCTCAGTGCTGTGGTGGGGTCTAAAACCTGATTGGAAGACATTAAAGGAGTTGTTCATTTCGAGGAAGTTAATAAGCTGTTGGTAAACAACTTTTTCGAGGACTTTGCCTAAAAACAGCAGATTTGAGATCGGTCGATAATTGTTCAGTATTGTGACATCAAGACTGCTCTTCTTTAGGAGAGGCTTGATAACCGCAGTTTTCAAAGCGCTTGGGAATGTTCCAGATTGAAGTGACATATTAACCATGTGAGTGAGTGGTGATAGCAAACTGTTGAGCACAGACTTTAGAAATTTAGTGGGTAACACATCGAGGCAGCATGTAGATGAACTCAGACTGGTGACAATCTCTTGGACAGTTTTGTCAGTTACAGGTGCAAAGTGAGTTAGCTCTGAGTGTCTAGGTGGGTGCAGGGTTGTTATTTGCATTGTGGAATTTATGGCATTTTTAATGCCCTGAACCTTGTCATTAAAGAAAACTGCAAACTCATTGCACTTAGATGTGGAAATTAGTTCTAACGGCAGTGGAGCTGGGGGGTTTGTTAATTTGTTTTCTGTTGCAAACAGGACACAAGAGTTGTTACTGCAACTTCCAATAATGTCAGAAAAATACCTTTGTCTTGTTCTACATAAACTGTGGTTGTACATGTGCATCTTTTCTCTGTAAATCTCATGATGAACCTGGAGCTTTGAATTGCGCCATTCGTGTGAGTCCAAACACACGCCAGGATCTGAATGTCTTTTACCGGGATCCAGGTGGATGCTCTTGGTGACTTTGGGGCGGTGTGTCAAGTTGATCTTACAGCATCTACAGGGATGTGCGCAGTGGCCAATGCACTGGAGCTGTGCCGGCTGTGCATAGAGTGGTGCCATTGGCCCCCAAACACCACTACTCTTCTTCAGTGACATTTGCAGACACATTACACAAGCAAGTGAGCTGATAGAGAGAAGCCCCTGGGTCCATGTTACCAACCTTAGATGTGTGGAGAGCCTAACGTGCAGCTTTCACTTGTGTTGGGGTATTACCAACTGATGGTAATTGAAAAAAAATCTTGTCAGTTCATCAGTTTTGAGGCCTTGAAGTCCTCAGAGTGTGAGATGGTTCATATGACACTAACATGTAGGAGATGTACTTTGGTGCTCGGCCATGGAGAGACTTGTTCACAAGCAGAGCTGCTTTAAAGTCTATTATCTGAGCCACAGGAGCCAGTGCAGAGACTTGAGAACAGGAAGCATGTGCTCTACTTCCTGGGTCTAGTCAGGACCAGAACAGCAGTGTTCTGGATGTACTGCAGCTGTCTTAGTGCTCGTTTGGAGAGGGCAGTGAGCAGGTCGTTACAGTAGTCTAACCTACTGGAGACATAAGCATTAATAAGTCTCTCCAAGTCTGGTTTTGACTTTATACTTTTGATTTTCGCAATGTTGTTTAGATGATAAAAAGCTGGAGATGTTATTGATTTGATGTGGCTGTTAAAGTTCAAGTCTGGGTCCATTATTACCCCTAGATTTCTAGCCTTATTTGAAGGTTTTAGAGATACTGGAGGTGACTACGAACTCATTCTCTTTGTTTCTGTGGGCCAAAGACTATGACTTCTGTCCTGTCTGAGTTTAGCTGGAGAAAGTTGTTTTGCATCCACACACTGATCTGTTGGATCTCTGTTAATCCATTTACTGTTGCTAAAAGGACATAAAAGTTCTCATTGCAATTTCAAATAATGTCAGAACTATACGTCTCACTTGTTCTACATAAACTGTGGTTGTACATGTGCATCTTTTTTTTTTGTAAATCTCATAATGACGCAAGCTTTGACTTGCATCATTACCGCTCAGCCCTCTGGCACTCCCTTTTCTGTGCCCTGGCCAAGTAATCAGTCCTCTGTGGCGCTTTCTGCTTTAACCATTTTAACCTTCTTGATATATTTTCCTGCTGTCTTCCTTGCTTAAACAGGCAAACACAGCAGGACAATGTACAGCTCGTCCTTTATTCAGTAACTTAATCTCTCTCGCGCCCTGTGAGAGTTCACCTTTTTTTTAATCGGTGCGTCACTTCTGTCTGAGCCACTTGACATTTCCTTGCTTTTAGTTTACCGTTACTGCCAACCGTTCTGAACTGGTCAAAAACTTCACCTAAGGTGGTCACTGAAAGTATGGCTAAAGACTACATCATCTAAATTGAAAATTGAAACTTTTGTTTCTGGTTCGCAGTCAGAGCGGAAACATCTAGGTTAATATATGGCAGTAACTGCTTAGTGGACTCAATCTGGGTAGTAACTGCATCTACATTTGTCTCAACTATGTAGTAGTCATGGTCATTGTCATTGTCTTAGCCTAAAGGATAAAAATCACCTAGTTTACTATCACTGGGCATCTGTAAGTTAGAGGTAGTTGGAACATAAGTCATCCCTGCCTGGACCGCAACAACGGTATGTGTGGTAAGTAACCCCTGGGAGCTGGGTGGTCCTAGTTCAATAACACTTATATATAGTTGGCATCCAAGTCAGGCACACCAATAGTTGGTTGAAATTGAGCTAAAACAGCCGTTTGTGACATTGCAGGCAGAAGGAGTGATGTCACAGTAATGGCACTGCTACTCAAGGGGCTGTTTCTCCAGTGGACAAAAGTGGAACCCTGGCACAATTACCCACTTTGAGGATGCCTTCTTTCAAATCTAAAACAGCAAAATGTGCAAAGAGAAAGTCCCAGCCTAACATGACAGCTTGTGTAACATTCCTGACTGCTTGGACAGTGTGTGTGAACATTTCACTCATGTTCATTGAGAGAGTGCTAAAGTTGTCCAGTTGCAGCTCTAGGGACAACTTGAAATTGCTGTAAAGTTTTTGTTCTCAGAGAGGGAACGGACATTCTAAACGCTTCACTAATCAGTGAACTGTCTGAACCAGCATCTATGTATACTTTAGTAGAAACATTTTCAATAATGGCCAGTACATGGCAGGTTAATGTCTTATGTTTGGGTTGTTGTATTACTCTGATGTGGACCTCATCACTAGAAGCAGACACTTGGCCCTCAGTGTTTACTGCCCCTCATTTCCATGACTGTAGTGATCTTCACTAAAGGTCACATGATGGTCTCCATCATATTGTCACGATCATAATCATGGTAAGGGAAGAACCTGCCACCATAGTATTGAGAAGGACATCATCTGTCTGGGTCTGGAGTCTGCTTGTAGCTGGAGTGGACTGGTCACGGTGAGGAGGAGGAAGTGAAGAAGGTCAGTGCAGACCACTGATGATCACGATGGTCCGGTGAGCACCTGGAGAGGCTGTAGTCGCTGTAGGATCTGCTGAACTGGTGATATGTGGGTGTAGAGGTGCAGGCACCTCAGACAGGAGACACAGATGGGGTGTGTCGATACCTCTCTCAGCTGCAGTCACCTCTGGAGTCAGAATGGTCATGTCCACATTTGGAAAAATCACTGTGGGGAACAGGACTTTGATTGGCATGGCTCACATCATGTCCTTGTAACTCCAGAGAGCAAACATCTGGAATGTTGCTTAATGGCATCAAGCACTTCATCAGAGCGATGAAGTTCTTTTCTTTTCTTTTCATGCTCATCTCTGGATGCAGGCATTGTTGCATATGGTGTGTTAATTGGTGGAAGTAACCTTAAAGCCTCTTGTGCACGTTCCCATTTATGCACAACTGCCAGTTTATTGTCCAATGTGGCTGCACTATGCTCGTGACATTTTGATTTAAAAATGGGGTCAAATTTCTGAAGTGTTCCATGACAAAGGCTAGCTCTCTGTAGTTTGGAAAAACATCCTGCAATAACCTTGTGATTTCAGCAGCATAAACTTCTAATGGTTCTTTAGGCAGGCGCTGTATTGCATAAACAAAAGTTTGAAGATGAAGCAAAGATTCTTTCCTGCCTAAAACATCATTGCGCTTAGCTGCACATTGGTCATAGTTCTGTTGCTCTGCTGGTGGCAAAGACAGTCTGGATGCTAGAGCATCTCCACTAAGGCTCGTGGAAAGTATTGTAGCTGTATCTAGCTGCTGGCCATCTGCGCAGACTTTAACTGCAAGTTCCAGTCTGGTTTTCCATAGAGCCATTGCCATGGAAACATGGTGACATATCTACTGAATAATGAACTACAGTCTTTGAAGAGTCCGGTTGCTGTGCAGCCACTAGCATGTGCGTTGTTGTCCTCAATGCCGTCGTCTGGCTGCAGTTGTTGCCATATACTGATAATACTGTCCAGCTAAAACGAACAAGTGGAAACTCTGGGTCTGCACAAAAGTATCTGTAGACTTCGATCTCGTATTGCCAGGACAAATTATCCACCGTCGAAGTTAACTGACTGCCTTGGCTAGGTAGTATAGACAAAAATTAGCAAGAATAATGCCGCTGCCACCAGTCTGTAACCCAAATACACTGGCTGTCCAAAAAAAAGTAGCCACCTGGATTTAACTAAGCAATAGGTACGAGCCTAAAGGTACGAGTCAGGGCTAGGTTCAGCAACAGTATGTGCTCAAAGACTGAGGTCAACTGACACCTGAATATACTGAATGACCAGGTTATTCCATCAATGGATTTTTTCTTCCCTGATGGCACGGACATATTCCAATATGACAATGCCAGGATTCATCAGGTTTAAATTGTGAAAGAGTGGTTCAGGAGCATGAGACATCATTTTCACACATGGATTGTCCACCACAGAGTCCAGACCTTAACCCCATTGAGAATCTTTGGGATGTGCTGGAGAAGGCTTTGTGCAGCGGTCAGACTCTACCATCATCAATGCAAGAGGTGAAAAATTAATGCAATACTCGATGGAAATAAATCTTGTGACATTGCAGAAGAGAAATCAAAACAATGCCACAGTGAATGTGTGTCATAATCAAAGCTAAAGGCGGAACAACCAAATAAGTGTGTGACCTTTTTTTTTGATGACGACTTTTTTTCTGGCGAGGCAGGGGATATTGTTCTCATCAGTCTCTTGAGGCTGTAGGTTTGGCGGGCTACAGTTAGATTTAATACGATGTATTTTCCTGCTGTCTTCCTTGCTTAAATAGACCAACACGGCAGGACAGTGTACAGATCGCCTTTTTATTCAGTAACTTAGGTGAACGCACACAGAGCGCAATTTTTTTTATTTTTTAATCAGTGTGCTGACCAAATGCACTGCACCGCAACATTAAAAGGAACAAACGTTATTATGCACAAAAGTAAGTGTAATGTATCCAAACATAATATAATAATATTAATTGTTAATAAAATAAGTACAAAGTAATATACACAACACTAATGACCCAAATGAATGTTAATACATAAAATAACATAAGTCAAATAAGTGAAAGGTTACAAAATCATCAACATAAGAACATGAGGCATTTTCAAATTGTATCATTTCCATGAACAGTGGACCAGTGTTATCATTTATGTGTCTCCATCAAACAACTGTCCATTTTAAAGGAAATGTCCTCAAATGATGATTCCACTAGACCTGCAACTGCAAGGAGGAAGAATGGGGGCAATTGGGGTGAAAGACGAGGGGATGTAGCTGGGAGGGCCTTTGGCACTGAAACAGTTTTGTACGGGGAAGAGTTCAGCATAGTCGATGCTGGGACTCTTGATCGTGCTGTTTTAGGTGTGAGGGGAGCCATCTTAATTCCTGATCTGTTGAGCTTTTGTAGATGATTGGTCCTTAGATGGAGTAGATGTAGCAAAGGGGATCAAGGACAGGTCTGTGGGCAGGGGAGGTGACGGGGGTGCTGCTGGATCTGAAATCTCTGCTGATGCTGGTGATGAGTCCTTTGCTGGGGGAGGTGGAGGTGCTGCTGACTTGTTCTTTTGAGGAGGTGGAGGTGGAGCTGGAGCCTCTTTATCAACATCAGAGGCTCCAGATGATGTTGCTGGGTGCAGAGACTGATCAGGCTGCTGATTTGACCCTGAAAACAGTAGAGAAATAATAAATCTCTGGCTCTCTAAGAAACTAGTGAGACTTCATCAAATAATCAATTTCTCCTATATAACATAATTGATTTATTAATATGAAGTGTGTAAATGACTCATTACAGTCAAAAGTTTCCAGGTTTCATAAATGTTGTCGCTTAGTTTAATTATTGTGTCCAAGAGTTATACTAATACTATACAATCACAAGTTTATAGTAGGTTGGCTTAGTAATTGTCTCCACTATGGAATCAGTAATACAATAAAAGTCGTTTCAAGCATATTACAGAAAGGAGAAAAAAGAAACAGCATAAAGAATGGCAGTTTATTCGGTTAAAAAGGTAAGAGGTAAAAAATTATTTATTTTTTTTTATTATGTGAGGTCCCACTACCTTGGTCTGGGTTTCCCTCTGGATTCTTTTCACCATTTTTGTCCTCAGATTCAGCTGACCCAGTTTGTGAAGACTGTGACTGTGAAACTGAAACAAAACACAGACATTTAACATTTTGATAATCTCAGGCGTAGTGACATACGTGACATGGACTCAACAGAAAGGTAATAAATATGTCATAATATTATTAAGTATAAACTACAGTGACTTTACAACTATTAAAGAAACATTCTGTGGATCATTCTCAGAGTCTGTTTTTGCGTCTGCATCAGGATTGGTCTGATCTGTGCTCCCAGGTCCAACTCCTGACAACTCTCCAAGAATTTTGAGAAATTAAGATTTTATGTAGTAATTCCATTTAAATTTCATTTAAATTGCCACGATATAGTTTACTTTTGACTATTTAAAGCTCTGGCATACATCACATAAAACAGCATAACACATGACAGTGATAAAACCACAAAGCAAACGATCAAACCTGGCTGTTCAGAAGTTTTTGTTTGTTGGGGTTAAAACAAACTATTTAATCTGTATTATCTGGTTTTGCCTCTTTGATTCATTTTGATTAGAATTTTAATGTTTTTATGCATGTCCTTTATATTGTTTTAATGAATGACATACATGACATGCACTCAAATACATATAAAGGTTGTGTGAGCAGGTGTGATCATTTAGTGAAGAATTTGAAATTAAAGAGAAAATCTGTCAAACTTTTTCTCAGTTTACAGATTTCAGTTTTTCTTTTGTCACTAATGCTCAGACCTGGATGATCAGGAGCTGTGGTTAGGGTTAGGGTTTGAAACAGGCACATCTCTGGGGTCTTTCAGTGGATCATTGTTCACTGTACAGTCTGGGTTTGTTACATTTAAATCAGTCTGCCTTTTATTTGTAGGTGGTAAAATAATATTTCTTAAATAAATGTGCACTAAAATACAATAAAACCATTAACTCACTCAGGTTTTCTTCTTATAATATTTCAGAGGTTACATGTGTGTTGAAGCATCACTGGAAATAAAACTGGATGTAAAAAACTCAGGACACAAACCTGTTTGTTCTGAAGAACCAGCCTCTTCCTCTTTCTTCTCATCATCCTGGTCTTTGTGATGCTCGTCTGACTGTTCCTCTGGTTCTGTCTGCTCACTGCTCCTCTGCTCTGATGGTGTAGGTTTAATATCGTGGTTATCTTGAGTCTCACTGTTTGGAGACTGTGGTTCTGTTGACAAATTTACAAACAATGTGTGTTATTTCTTCATTGATAAGACTGTATGTGCATGTCATTAAGTCTCTAACCTTGTGTTTGTGAAGCAGACTCATCAGAGTGTGTATCTCCAGCTTCCTCTGTTGTAGGAACATTCTTAAGTTCTTCATGTTGTACGTCCATGTCTCCTCCTGAAGCCATGTGTCCTGGGTCTGGTTGTGGCTTTTGCACACTGCTGTTCAGAGATGCAGATGCAGATGTGGCTTTTCCACCAGTGTCATTTCTTTTACCTGTGAACATCAGGATTATCCAGCTCATGTTATTACAGACTCAACACTGATAGTGGAAGTTGGCAGTGGCAAAATGACTGACCTGGGAAAGTATCTGCATTTTCAAGATTTTCAAATTTTTTACGTATATCCTCGACCTTTCCTAGGGAGTATAAATTCATGCATATATTGAATCTTTTTAAACTTTTACTATTGTCTTCTTGTTCATCCAGGATGTCTTTCATATGTAACACCTACAGTACTGGTCAAAATGATTAAATTATTTTACAATGTATACAACATCTTTGCCGCTTTACCTTGTGGTTCCTCTATCACATTTTCTTGAGGAAGTCTTTGTGATGATAACATAGTTTCCTTCTGGTGGATGTCAATTTCTATTAACGGATCACGTTCACCTTTTTTGTCAGATTCATTTCGCTTTGTCATTAGAGAAGAATCTGAAAAACACAATTATGTGTAAGGAAATGTTTGGTAAATCAGAAAATTTCAAGTCATCAGAACCAACCTGCTCCATTTGGCTGTTTTTCTAAGTCGTCATTCTTCTCCATTTTTGAACACGCTAAACAAAATTAAGAACAATTACGATTTGACTATGACTTGATATGTTTATTAAAATGATTTGGTCATTGGTTAATAAAAATAAGTACCTCTCTTCATTTGATGCCGAATGATGAAAAGAATGCAAAGGGCCAACAGAATTAGGGAAACAATGACAATGGGGACAACTATATTCAGAGGCTCAGAAGTTCTTTCTGCAAAATAAAGTAAAATAATACATTTCAAAATGTATTAAGTTAAACAGTATCAGAGAAGCTGATGAAAGCAACTGACCATTATACAGTAAATGAATACTACAACTGCACTTTATAAAAACATAGAATATATTCAATGCACTTTTTGACACATACTTTGCTGAAACAAAATCACATGTTTAAGATTTAAAACTGAGATTGAAGTAGAAATGGACAAACAAGGCTAAATAAAGAAAAAAAATCTAAAAAATTTTATATATATATATATATATATATATATATATATATATATATATATATATATGGTAAAATCAAACTTTTTTACATTTTAATCCATCCATAGTATATCAGGCAATCAAATCCACATGTTTCAATGAGAGAGCCAACCTGTGTAACAGTCTTTGGCCATGAAGCTGCTGGTCTCTTCATGCAGGTGGTTATTTGCGGTGCAGCTGTACATGATGTCGTCGTGCTCATTGCCCAGGGCGATGGGTAAAGTTTGGCCCTGCTCACTTTTACCTTCCAGGTTCCATATAAACGTCAGAGCTTCTGGAGTATTAGACGACGAAGAGCAGTGCAGTGTCGCAGAAGTAATGTTACTGTTACTGTTCTCATCCTTCATCTCACATCTGATCACAGGCTTGGAAACCTCGTCTGAACAAAGTAACATCAGTAAATTAACAATAATCATGTATGTGTGTATATTTTTTCTTAACTTTTACATTTGTTTGGTGATAATGGCTATTTGAATAATTTGCATCTATCTATATCTTTCCCATTGCATTTTACTGACCTAGGACCTTGAGCATATGTTGTGAGCGGTACAGCCTCTCATTGATGATAGCATATATCTCATACTCTCCACTGTCTTCATATCTGACATCTGTGATGGTGAGTTGGGCTGTGTCCCGGGCCAGAGTTACTCTGCTGTTATATGGATCAAACACTTGCTCCTCTGCACCATCAAACATGATCACTTCGTCTCCATTGTGCTTCCACAGAATGTCATCAGGGGGTTTGGGCAGAGCTGGAGTCAGGACGGCTGCTCTGCCCTTAAGGACGTAATATGGAGACTGACCTGTAACTGCACAACAACATAATTACTTTATTATTACTTTATTATTATAGTTTTTACATAATCCTTACAAGTTACAAGTTTGTCTTTTGTAAAAGGTACTTTTGTATTGGGATAGGATTTTTTTTTTTTTTTTTTGCCACGAATATGCAAAGATTATGATTCACAACTTAACTTCGTCTAAGTTCAGTTTCACTTTTAGTATCTGTAAACCTTCAGGACAAATGAATCAACATCACAAAAAAGAAACAAAGAATTAATTTGCAAAAACACATAAATGCCATTTCAAAATGTCACTGGAGGCACTAGAAGTGTTTATAGTATCTTATCTAAAGTCAAACGTATTTTACTGATATCAAAATATTATTCCCTCCCTCTTTGATTAAATCCACTAGAAATTATATTCATTGATAAAAACTATGGAAGATGGTAAAAAAAACAAATGTACTTTTTGTCAATTTTAACAGAGATATCTGTTTTTGTAAATGAACTCTTCAAATACCAATTGTCTTATTTGTTTTATCTAGAAATATTATGTTAAATTCTTTTCTCTGCCTCATAGGCCTTAAGTTACAACTATCATTTTAGTCTAAATAGAACTTAAATTATGAGGCTTTTTACTTTAGATGTTTTGCCAGTTGGACGTCTTATATATTCTACTGAATAAGGAAACGGTAATTGGCCGTAAAATAATAAAGCATATACTTACAATAAAATAAACCTACGTATCAAGGGACAAGTTTTAAGACTCTTCCGGAGCAGAGTCTCCCAGAAATCAAGTTTGCCCACAGCGTTTTCTCATGAGAGTAGAGTCTATGTTTATTTCAGGGAAGATCAGAAACTCACCCAAACTTAACTTAATGATGAACCACAAGTAGAAACACAGCGTAGTCATGGCGCACGGTCTGGAGAGGATAAACACCAAACTGTCCCACATTTAATTCAACTTTCACTTTCACTCGTCTCTGACCCGAGAGGACGGTGACAAAATCACCAGCTCTGATCGATCCAATGGGTTAAAAAATGCAATTACTTCAAAATAATGTTAACACAGACAGAAAGATAAAGTAAAAATACGATCCAAAAGACTTTTCCAGTTTCAAGTGATTCTATGATCCGTGCGTAAATTTCCAGGAAGAAGAGACATGACTCTAGACACCTGCAGCAGGAGGAGCACCTGTCGTGCTTTGAAATTTGGATCAGCAGGAAACACAGGGCGGGGTTTATTTAGATATAGTACAGCAATAAACAGCTTAATGAATAGCTCAATGAACTGCCCGCTGCGCACAACCACAGGACATATGTTTGTTGTACACATCACCCCAAAGCCGCTAAGAGCATCTATCTAGACTCCGGTGTTAATATTATTGGAGGCACACGTCCTCTTTACACTCGGTAAAAGGCATCCAGATCCTTGTGTGTGTTCAGACGCACGCTCTCTCCAAAAGGGCCCGGGCGCAATGTGCTTCATCCCTCTCCAAACAGACCACTGGCACAGTTACGGTTGGATACACGGTTGTTCTGTTTTAAGCCGCACTGTATGCCCGAAATCTAGGACCGTATGTGAGAGTCCAAACACGCCAGGATCTGAATGCCTTTTGCCGGGATCCAGGTGGATGCTCTTGGTGACTTTGGGGCGGTGTGTCAGCTTGATCTTACAGCACCTACAGGGATGTGCGCAGCGGCCAATGCACTGGAGCTGCGCCGGCTGTGCGTAGAGCGATGCCATTGGTCCCCAAACACCACTACTCTTCTCCGGTGACATTTGCAGACACATTACCCAAGCAAGTGGAGAGAAGCCCCTGGGTCCATGTTACCAACCTGGGATGTGTGGAGAGCCTAACGCGCAGCTTTCACTTGTCTTGGGGTATTACCAACTGATGGTCCATCCATCCATCCATTTTCTTCCTCTTATCCGGGGCCGGGTCGCGGGGGCAGAAGTCTAAGCAGGGACTCCCAGACTTCCCTCACACCAGACACGTCCTCCAGCTCCTCTGATGGGACCCCAAGGCATTCCCAGGCCAGCCTAGAGACATAGTCCCTCCAGCGTGTCCTGGGTCTTCCCCGGGGCCTCCTCTCGGTGGAACATGCCCAGAACACCTCCCTAGGGAGGCATCCAGGAGTCATCCTGAACAGATGCCTGAGCCACCTCAGCTGGCTCCTCTCGACGTGTAGGAGCAGCGACTCTACTCCGAGCTCCTCCCGTGTGACTGAGCTCCTCACCCTATCCCTAAGGATAGGGTGAGGGATGGTCCTCACCCTATCCTTAGGGATAGGGTGAGGACCATCCCTAGCCACTCTGCGGAGGAAACCCATTTCGGCCACTTGTTTCCGCTTGTATCCTGTCCTTTCGATTAAGACCCAGAGCTCATGTCCATAGGTGAGGATAGGTAGATTGACCGGTAAATCAAGAGCTTCCCCCTTGGGCTCAGCTCCTTCACCACAACGGACCGATACAGCGACCGCATCACTGCAGATGCTGCACCGATCCGCCTGTCAATCTCACGCTCCATCCTTCCCTCACTCGTGAACAAGACCCTGAGATACTTGAACTCCTCCACTCCTCCTCCACTCCTCCAACTGATGGTAATTGAAATAATAGTGTTGAATGGATGCAGTTTTATATTAATATTATTATTTATTATTAAAGTTTTGTGATATAGTTTCATAATTATAACTATAAATAAACAACATGAACCTTACACACCTGGCACTGGTGGTGTTGATCAGTTTTGAGGCCATTTATCACCACATCCGGTTTCATTAAATAATTCATTAAATAAAAAAAGTTTTTTGTTGTCGGTTTTCCTTGTATTTATATATTCTGATTTATCTCATGGATATTTTACATTTTCCTTTGTTAATGTCATCACAAATAATAGAAAAAACGCACTGTGTATTTCATTATTTGTTTTACTATTAAATAATAATAATAATAATAATAATAATAATGACCCCTTATTTAATATTTAATTGAATAGAAATACCAAATATCGATTAGTACATTGAGTGTCTTCCTACAGCACACCTGCTCATACACACACACACACACACACACACACAATACAATACACAATACATGGATTGGTGTCAAAACATTTTTTTTTAAATATTATTCGTCTGTTTCTTGAGTGTGTTGTAGAACAGTGATGGAAGACATACCTAAAATTTGTACTTAAGTGGATATTTTTACTTCACTAAATTTGAGAGACAGTATCTGTACTTTTACTTAAATAACACAATTGAGCATCACCATTGTTGTAGAATAATGCTCCAACACAATGAATACTCTTTTTTACATGTTATTTCAATCAACTACATGGTTGTGATTTGTGCTCATCTCTGGCTCTCTGCAGGAGCCTGGGATATCCTGTGTATATGTGTGTAGGACTTCATGAGGGTGACACTACCATGATGGGACACTCCCATGTGTAAGCCGCACTCCTCCGTGAGCAGTCCTTTGCTCACGTCCCAACACATCACCGCAGAGATGACTTGGTTCTTATTGAAAATGATGCGATCTCATCACCCAATTCACTTTTCATGCTGTGTTTACTATTACAAAGTCTAGGTTGAAAATAATTGCTGTAAAAGACTGCATCTGCTTGCATTTAATAACATAATATTCACATTCTATACTTCACTACAGATGTTTAGATGAAATTTTCCCTAGAGCCACTAATTTGGGACATTGCAAAAGATTGTAAAGTTTGGTGCATGTAGGTGGAACATCACACCTGTGCTGTACTACCTGCACTGGCTCCTGTCATATCAAGTGCAATTCAAAATGGTATTGATTGTGTTCAAATGTCTGCTCTCTATTCGTCATGTCTGAACTCTATGGGTCCTCTTTATTTGAGGGAGTTACTGCAGCCCTATACTCCACTCAGAGCGCTGAGGTCAGCTAAGATCTACTTGCATTTTACTTTATCTTGTAGTGCCATCGTGCTATTATCAAAGCACCGAGATAATCACAGTAAATTAACAACCAAGGACAGGTAAGGCAAGGCAAGTTTATTATAGCACAATTCGTACACAAAATATTTAAAAGGGCTTTACAGAATAAGAAAGGCATTAAAATTATAATACAAAAAAAATAAAAAATAATAATAATAATAATCCTAATAAAACTAACATTAAAAAAGAAAACTGCAGAATAAAAACCTTTCAGTCATATGCACAGCTAAAAAGAACCATTTGGAGCCTGGATTAATCTTCAGAAAGACTGCATAAAACTAAAAAGCTGATTGCCCATGTTTAGTCCTGAATCTGGGCACCAACGGGAGGCCAGTCCCTGAGAGATGGTTCATATGGCACTAGCATGTGGGAGAAGTAACTTTGGTGCTTTCCATCTTCAACAAAATACTTCCTGTCTTCTAGGTAGGACTTGAACAAATTGTGGGCAGTACCAGAGACGCTCACACAGTCCTCTAGTCCCTTTAAGACAATCTCATCATGTCATTTGTCACCTTCATAAGAGCAGTCTCAGTGCTGTGGTGGGGTCTAAAACCTGACTGGAAAAATCTAATGAGTTATTAATTTGGAGAAAGTTAATAAGCTGTTGGTAAACAAGGACTAAAAGGACTAAAAATGGCAGATTTGAGATTGGTCAGTAATTGTTGAGACTGCTCTTCTTTAGGAGAGGCTTGACAACCACAGTTTTCAAAGCTCTTGAGAATGTTCCAGATTGAAGTGACATGTTAACTATGAAATCAAGTGGTGAGAGCAAACTGTTGAGCACAGACTAGAAATTTAGTGGGTAACACATTGAGGCAGCAAGTAGATGAACTCAGACTGGTGATGATCTCTTGAACAGTTTTGTTACAGGTGCAAAGTGAGTCAGCTCTAAGTGTCTAGGTCTATGTTTAATGTTCTGAAGCTTGTCATTAAAAATACTGCAAATCTGTAGCACTTAGATGTGGAAATCAGTTGTAATGGCAGCAGAGCTGGAGGTTTTGTTAAGAGGGCACGA
Organism: Periophthalmus magnuspinnatus; assembly: GCF_009829125.3. Taxonomy (NCBI): domain Eukaryota; kingdom Metazoa; phylum Chordata; class Actinopteri; order Gobiiformes; family Gobiidae; genus Periophthalmus; species Periophthalmus magnuspinnatus. The sequence continues at coordinate 10,498,775 of NC_047146.1, forward strand.
GAGTTATTATTGCAATTTCCATTAGTGTAAAAAAAGAAAAAAAACAACTCTCCCTTTTTCTACATAAACTGTGGTTGTACATGTGCATCTTTTCTCTGTAAATCTCATAATGAACCTGAAGCTTTGACTTGCACCATTCTCTCATTTCTCCTCATCATTCCTCTATGACGCTTTTTGCTTATCTTCAACAATTTTAACCTTCATCGGGGCAATGGTGTCCAGAACATTTAAAACACTCAAAGTCACAGAGTTCAACAAATCATCAACATTAGAACATGAGGCATTTTCAAAGTGCACAGTGCACCTGTTTTATCATTTATGCGTCATGTCTGAACAACTGCACGACCAGCCCCTGGTTAGGGAATAACAGACAGGTCAAAGAAGACACAGAAATGATCAGACAGAGCAACATCGACCACAGTGACATTTGAAATATTTACTCCTTTTGTAATAAGCAAGGTGTGCTCTCTGATGTGGGTGGACTCGCTGACATGCTGAGTCAGACCAAAGGACAAGCACTGAGCTCTTAAGCCTTTCTGTCAAACACATTATTCACATGTAATTTAAAATCACATATAATGACTAAACCATCAAAGTCTGTACATACGACTGAAAGCATCTCAGTAAAATCACCAATAAAACTTTGACATTGATGGGGAGGCTTGAATATGAGTAAGTCGAGTAATGTTGGTGGTTGTTTGAGTTCCATTGTAAAGGTGTGAGGGTAGCCATCTTAATTCCTGATCTGTTGAGCCTTTCTAGATGATTGGTCCTTAGATGGAGTAGATGTAGCAAAGGCAATCGAGGACAGGTCTGTGGGCAGGGGAGGTGATGAGGATGCTGCTGGATCTGAAATCTCTACTGACGCTGGTGATGAGTCCTTTGCTGGGGGAGGTGGAGGTGCTGCTGACTCGGTCTCTGGGAGAGATCGAGATACTTACCAGGAGGAGGTCACGGGTAGCTTCTGGTGAAGTCCTTTTTCAAATTCTAAAGCTTGTAGCTCATTCATTTCTTGTTGATAGTTCTGACAGTGTTCACAGAAAAAAACTTCCCTTGGTCTCTTCCTCTGGACATGTCGCTGGCTCATCAGATAAGTTGTTAAAATGTACAAATGGTTTAAAAGTTTTTATTTACTTCAAAGAAAATCTTAACTAGACAGATTTCTAGCACTGGAAGCTAGTGAAGAAGTGTGAATGAAATTATGTTCAGTTTTATCATTAATCAATTGTATACTTATATAGACTAACTGGGTGTGATGGAAAACTACAAGTCTGTTTAAATAAGTCGTAAAGTAATTAAGTCATAAAGAAACTGAACTGAGTTGAATGGTTCACAACCATAACCTAAAATAACAGAAAGGTCGTGTGAATGTGGGGAGGGGACTGAGATGTTGTTCTGCTGACAAACAAGGAAATTGCTGAAGAATGTCAAGCTGTTAATAAAAAGGCTGGTTTGAGGAGGAGATGGTGGAAAAGGCAGAGAAGACCTCATTTAAGCATGTGTGGGTTCTTCTTCTGTGCTCCTTCCCTCTGATCAGAGTAAGAAATAAGTCTAATACCTGTTTTGAGTCTTTTTTGGTAAACCAGCGCGTCGAGAACAGAGGTTTCTTGACAAGAAGCAAGCAGCAGGAGGAAACAAGGACAGCGTCCTCACTCTTCAGAAGCAGGAAGCAGCATGATGTTTCTCTTGTTCCACATTTGACCTCCACAGTGCTCAGCATCAGCCCAGTCAGGCTTTACTGTTTTCATCATCTACCACGGTGACCTTCTGCTCCATTACTTTACTTAAGAGTCAGATTTTTTGTCTCTTCTTTCGTCTCCTTTCTCTCCTTCTGTGCGCCCTCACCATCACTGTTCTTGTTTTCTTTATCAACATCAGAGGCTCCAGGTGAAGCTGGTGGGTGCAGAGACTGATCAGGCTTCTTATTTGACCCAAAAAATGGTAAAGAAATAATAAAATTTATCTAAGAGTATCTAAGAAACTAGTGAGACTTCATCAAATAATCAATGTCTCCTATAAAACTGAATTGATATATTAATATGAGGTGTGTCAGGAAATGTTTTTTAAATGGCCCATTGCAGGGAAAAGATTACAGGCTTCATAAGATTGTTGCTTAGTTTAACTGTTCATCCAAGAGTTACACTAACAATCACTTTTTATGACTAATTTATAGTAGCTATCCTTAATAATTGTCTCCATTATGGAATTAATAACACAATAAAAGTTATTTAAAGCATATTACAGAAAGGAATACAGCATAATTATTGCACGTTTATTTTGACAGTGTGTTAGGTTTACAGATTAATACCTGTTTCTTCATTGGCCGTGTTCTCTCCATTTTTTTCAGATGACTTGCTGGGTGAGTCCTTTTTCTGTTGCTCTGTGTTCACGACGATCAGGAAAGAATCAAGGTAGGACAATGCAAACAATATTAAGTTAAGTGAATCAACAGTGTTTGTATTTAGAGGTGGGAAATATTGAAAAAATATACAGAATAATATAGTGAAAAATCTATAATATCACAACTGATCTTTTGGAGATCTCATTTCATCATCGTGGTCATCATTTCAAACATAATACAGAAGGGAATGTAGTATTTTAAAAAACACTATTTTAAAGAAATCATAATTATTGCATGTTTATTTTGACAGTGCATTAGGTTTTTGCTTAAATACCTGTTTCTTCAGTGGCCGTTTTCTCTACATTATTTTCAGATGACTTGCTGGGTGAGTCTTGTGTCTGTTTCTCTGTGTTGGTCTTGTCATGACCTTTGTCCTCTTCATCACTGGACTCAGAGGGTGGAGTTTGGTCCTCGCCTCGTTCTGGAGCTTCACTGGTTTCAGAAGTTTCTGTTAACAACATTAACAGAACCACAACTTCACCATTAACAACAGACACAGCATAAAGAATGGCACTTTAATCAGTTATAGAGGTAAAAAAAAAAAAAAAAAAAAAAAAAAATCATAGTTAGACATGTGTGATACAATTTGTTTTTAAAATACAAGGATCGTAAAGAATGATGACACATACCTTGCAGATTATTGTCCATGCTGTCCGTGTCTTCACTATCCACCTTTTTTTTGTCCTCAGATTCAGCTGATGCAGGTTGTGTCTGTGATACTGAAACAGCACACAAACATTTTCTCAGGAGTAGTGACATACATGACATGGACTCTACACAAATAAATTAGATCAAATTTGCACTAAAATACAATAAAACAATGAACTCACTCGGATTTTCTTGTTGTAACATTTCAGAAGTTAGATGTGTGTTTCAGAAACATTGTAAATAAAACTGGATGTAAAAAGAACTCAGGACACAAACCTGTTTGTTCTGGAGTCTTGGTGGACTCATTTGAATCTGTCTGAATAGAGACGGAAGAACCAGCCTCTTCCTTTTTCTTCTCCTCATCCTGGTCTTTGTGATGTTCATCTGACTGTTCTTCTGGTCCTGTCTGCTCACTGCTCCTTTGCTCTGATGGTGTAGGTTTAATATCGTGGTTATCTTGAGTCTCACTGTTTGGAGACTGTGATTCTGTTGACAAATTTACAAACAATGTTTTGTCCTCAGGATTATCTATTAATTCTCCAGCTCATGTTATTACAGTATTCTGTGTTGACAGTGGAAGATGGTAGTGACAAAATAACTGAACTGGGAGTGTTTCTGCATTTTCAAAATGTTCAACAGTTTTACATACATGCTTGATGTATAATAAAAAAAAGAAATTGTGTATACTGATTTTTTATTTATTTTTGAGTTATTATTGGTACTTTGAGCTCATTCAAAGTATTGGTACTTTGAGCTCATTCATAATGTCTTATGATAATATATATATATATATATATATATATATATATATATATACATACATACATATACTTTTTAAAAAAAAGATGTTTTCCTCAGTGTTCTTTAGTGTGAGAGGTTTCTTTCTTACTGAGGCAATAGTATGGTATGTAGTATGTTGGTGGTTTCATCCTTTTGTCAGCTTCAGCTCTATTTTGCACTAGAAATTAATTTGGGGAGAAAAATGTATATATAATTTCTATATCTATATATATATATTTCTTCTCACAATATTTCAGAGGTTACATATGTGCTGCAGTATCATTGGAAATAAAACTGGATATAAAAAGAACTCAGGACACAAACCCGTTTGTTCTGAAGAACCAGCCTCTTCCTCTTTCTTCTCCTCATCCTGGTCTTTGTGATGCTCGTCTGGCTGTTTCTCTGGTTCTGTCTGCTCACTGCTCCTCTGCTCTGATGGTGTAGAGTTTTTCTTGTGGTCATCTTGAGGCTCGCTGCTTGAAGACGGTGATTCTGTTGACAAATTTACAAACAATGCCTTGTCCTCAGGATTATCTATTAATTCTCCAGCTTATGTTATTACAGTATTCTGTGTTGATAGGGGAAGTTGGAAGTGACAAAATAACTGAGCTGGGAGTGTTTCTGCATTTTTACAATTTTCAGTTTTATGACATAGAACCTTGACGTTTCCTAAAAACAAATTGTTTACACTGAATCTATTTTTCATTTGTGAGTTACTGTTGTCTCCTTGAGCTCATTCATAATGTCTGTTGCATTAATTTTATACATTTACTTTGTGCTATTGGGAAAAATGATTTTCCTCAGTGTTCTTTATTGTGACAAGTTTCTAGGCAATAGTATTGTATTGTATAGAAAAGAACTCGGGAACAAAAAGTAATCTCACAGATAATAAAATGTTGAGTAAATCACAAAAGTCATTATTCTGCTCCTTTTTAAAACATGCAAAATGAAAAACAGGAAAGAAAAAATTAAAACGATCAGAAAAGAATCAAGGAAGGAAAATGAAAACAATATTCAGTTATTCAGTTTTGACAGTGCATTAGGTTTTTGCTTAAATACCTGATTCTTCAGTGGCCGTTTTCTCTACATTATTTTCAGATGACTTGCTGGGTGAGTCTTGTGTCTGTTTCTCTGTGTTGGACTCGTCATGATCTTTGTCCTCTACATCACTGGAGTCAGAGGGTGGAGTTTGGTCCTTGTCTGGTTCTGGAGCTTCACTGGTTTCTGCAAACAAAATGAACAGAACCACAGCTTCATCATTAACAGAGCCCTTTATATTGTTTTATTGAATGAGCTCAGACATGCACTCAAATACATAAACAGGTTGTGTAAGCAGGTGTGATCATTTAGTGATTGTATTTAGATGTGGGACATATTGAAAAAAATGCACTGAATAGTAAACTGAAAAATGTATAACACCACAGTTGATGTTTCGGAGATATGCAAAATTTGAATATATATTAGTATATTGTCTGTAATTAAAACTATTATAAAACAGACAGAAACGTCTCATGTCATACCTGATACAGGAGACATCTGTGAATCCTTTAACTGTCCTTCGTGGTTTGAAGGATCATCACTCAGAGGGTCAGTTTTCACCTGGTCTGTGTTTAAGTCTGCATTATCTGCATCAGGATTAATCTGTTCTTTGCTCCTTGGTTGAACTGGACCAACAGCAGATCCACTGCTCTGAGGAGAGGACTGAGGCGACTCTGCAACTAGAATTTAAAGAAATTACTATTTTAATAAGTGATTCATTTTAAACGTCTTTTAAATAGCTGATATTTATGTTTTGTTTACTTGACAGTATAAAAACTGACTTAGATAACACATAATTAGTAGGTTTGTAAAACACATCACATGACAAAAATAAAGTAAGTTAATGCTCAGACCTGGATGATCTGGAGCTGTGAATAGGGTAAGGGTTTGGTTTGAAACAGACATCTCTGGGGTCTTTCAGTGGATCATTGTTCACTGTACAGTCTGGGTTTGTTACATTTAAATCAGTCTGCCTTTTATTTGTAGGTGGTAAAATAATATTACTTTAAAAATCTGCACTAAAATACAATAAAATAATTAACTCACTCAGGTTTTCTTCTTATAATATTTCAGAGGTCACATGTGTGCTGCAGTATCATTGGAAATAAAACCGGATGTAAAAAGAACTCAGGACACAAACCTGTTTGTTCTGGAGTCTTGGTGGACTCATTTGAATCTGTCTGAATAGAGACGGAAGAACCAGCCTCTTCCTCTTTCTTCTCCTCATCCTGGTCTTTGTGATGCTCGTCTGACTGTTTCCCTGGTTCTGTCTGCTCACTGCTCCTCTGCTCTGATGGTGTAGAGTTTTTCTTGTGGTCATCTTGAGGCTCGCTGCTTGAAGACGGTGATTCTGTTGACAAATTTACAAACAATACCTTGTCCTCAGGATTATCTATTAATTTTCCAGCTCATGTTATTACAGTATTCTGTGTTGACAGTGGAAGTTGGAAGTGACAAAATAACTGAGCTGGGAGTGTCTCTGCATTTTCACAATTTTCAGTTTTATGACATAGAACCTTGACGTTTCCTAAAAACAAATTGTTTACAACTGAATCTTTTTTTTCATTTGTGAGTTACTGTTGTCTCCTTGAGCTCATTCATAATGTCTGTTGCATTAATTTTATACATTTACTTTGTGCAATTGGGAAAAATGATTTTCCTCAGTGTTCTTTATTGTGACAAGTTTCTAGGCAATAGTATTGTATTGTATAGAAAAGAACTCGGGAACTAAAAGTAATCTCACAGATAATAAAATGTTGAGTAAATCACAAAAGTCATTATTCTGCTCCTTTTTAAAACATGCAAAATGAAAAACAGGAAAGAAAAAATTAAAACGATCAGAAAAGAATCAAGGAAGGAAAATGAAAACAATATTCAGTTATTCAGTTTTGACAGTGCATTAGGTTTTTGCTTAAATACCTGTTTCTTCAGTGAATGTTTTCTCTACATTATTTTCAGATGACTTGCTGGGTGAGTCTTGTGTCTGTTTCTCTGTGTTGGACTCGTCATGACCTTTGTCCTCTTCATCACTGGAGTCAGAGGGTGGAGTTTGGTCCTTGCCTGGTTCTGGAGCTTCACTGGTTTCTGCAAACAAAATGAACAGAACCACAGCTTCATCATTATCAGAGCCCTTTATATTGTTTTATTGAATGAGCTCAGACATGCACTCAAATACATAAACAGGTTGTGTAAGCAGGTGTGATCATTTAGTGATTGTATTTAGATGTGGGACATATTGAAAAAAATGCACTGAATAGTAAACTGAAAAATGTATAACACCACAGTTGATGTTTTGGAGATATGCAAAATTAGAATATATTAGTATATTGTCTGTATTTAAAACTATTATAAAACAGATAGAAACATTTCATGTCATACCTGATACAGGAGACATCTGTGAATCCTTTAACTGTCCTTCATGTTTTGAAGGATCTTTGTTCAGATGATCATTTTGCACTTGGTCTGTGTTTAAGTCTGCATTATCTGCATTGGGATCATTCTGTTCTTTGCTCCTTGGTTGAACTGGACCAACAGCAGATCCACTGCTCTGAGGAGAGGACTGAGACGACTCTGCAACTAGAATTTAAAGAAATTACTATTTTAATAAGTGATTCATTTTAAACGTCTTTTAAATAGCTGATATTTATGTTTTGTTTACCTGACAGTCTAAAAACTAACTTACATAACACATAATTAGTAGGTTTGTAACACACATCACAAAAATAAAGTAAGTTAATGCTCAGACCTGGATGATCAGGAGCTGTGGTTAGGGTTAGGGTTTGGTTTGAAACAGACACATCTCTGGGGTTTTTCAGTGGATCATTGTTCACTGTACAGTCTGGGTTTGTTACATTTAAATCAGTTTGCCTTTTATTTGTAGGTGGTAAAATAATATTACTTAAAAAATCTGCACTAAAATACAACAAAACAATTAACCCACTCAGGTTTTCTTCTTATAATACTTCAGAGGTTACATATGTGCTGCAGTATCACTGGAAATAAAACCGGATGTAAAACGAACTCAGGACACAAACCTGTTTGTTCTGGAGTTTTGGTGGACTCATTTGATACTGTCTGAACAGACTCTGAAGAACCAGCCTCTTCGTCTTTGTGATGCTCGTCTGACTGTTTCCCTGGTTCTGTCTGCTCACTGCTCCTCTGGTCTGATGGTGTAGAGTTTTTCTTGTGGTCATCTTGAGGCTCACTGCTTGAAGACTGTGATTCTGTTGACAAATTTACAAACAATGCCTTGTCCTCAGGATTATCTATTAATTCTCCATCTCATGTTATTACAATATTCTGTGTTGACAGTGGAAGTTGGCAGTGACAAAATAACTGAGCTGGGAGTGTCTCTGCATTTTTACAATTTTCAGTTTTATGACATAGAACCTTGACGTTTTCTAAAAACAAATTGTTTACACTGAATCTATTTTTCATTTGTGAGTTACTGTTGTCTCCTTGAGCTCATTCATAATGTCTGTTGCATTAATTTTATACATTTACTTTGTGCAATTGGGAAAAATGATTTTCCTCAGTGTTCTTTATAGGGACAAGTTTCTAGGCAATAGTATTGTATTGTATAGAAAAGAACTCGGGAACAAAAAGTAATCTCACAGATAATAAAATGTTGAGTAAATCACAAAAGTCATTATTCTGCTCCTTTTTAAAACATGCAAAATGAAAAACAGGAAAGAAAAAATTAAAACGATCAGAAAAGAATCAAGGAAGGAAAATGAAAACAATATTCAGTTATTCAGTTTTGACAGTGCATTAGGTTTTTGCTTAAATACCTGATTCTTCAGTGGCCGTTTTCTCTACATTATTTTCAGATGACTTGCTGGGTGAGTCTTGTGTCTGTTTCTCTGTGTTGGACTCGTCAGGACCTTTGTCCTCTTCATCACTGGACTCAGAGGGTGGAGTTGGGTCCTCGCCTGGTCCTGGAGACATACATAAACAGGTTGTGTAAGCAGGTGTGATCATTTAGTGGTTGTATTTAGATTTGGGACATATTGAAAAAAATGCACTGAATAGTAAACTGAAAAATGTATAACACCACAGTTGCTGTTTTGGAGATATGCAAAATTAGAATATATTAGTATATTGTCTGTAATTAAAACTATTATAAAACAGACAGAAACGTCTCATGTCATACCTGATACAAGAGACATCTGTGAATCCTTTAACTGTCCTTCATGGTTTGAAGGATCTTTGTTCAGATGATCATTTTGCACCTGGTCTGTGTTTAAGTCTGCATTACCTGCATTGGGATCGTTCTGTTCTTTGCTCCTTGGTTCACCAGCCTCTTGATCTTTCTTCTCCTCATCCTGCTCTTTGTGATGCTCGTTTGGCTGTTTCTCTGATTCTGTCTGCTCACTGCTCCTCTGCTCTGATGGTGTAGAGTTTTTCTTGTGGTCATCTTGAGACTTGCTGCTTGAAGACGGTGATTCTGTTGACAAATGTACAGACAATACTTTGTCCTCAGGATTATCTATTAATTTTCCAAATCATGTTATTACAATATTCTGTGTTGACAGTGGAAGTTGGGAGTGACAAAATAACTGAGCTGGGAGTGTCTCTGCATTTTTACAATTTTCAGTTTTATGACATAGAACCTTGACGTTTTCTAAAAACAAATTGTTTACACTGAATCTATTTTTCATTTGTGAGTTACTGTTGTCTCCTTGAGCTAATTCATAATGTCTGTTGCATTAATTTTATACATTTACTTTGTGCAATTGGGAAAAATGATTTTCCTCAGTGTTCTTTATTGTGACAAGTTTCTAGGCAATAGTATTGTATTGTATAGAAAAGAACTCGGGAACTAAAAGTAATCTCACAGATAATAAAATGTTGAGTAAATCACAAAAGTCATTATTCTGCTCCTTTTTAAAACATGCAAAATGAAAAACAGGAAAGAAAAAATTAAAACGATCAGAAAAGAATCAAGGAAGGACAATGCAAACAATATTCAGTTATTCAGTTTTGACAGTGCATTAGGTTTTTGCTTAAATACCTGATTCTTCAGTGGCCGTTTTCTCTACATTATTTTCAGATGACTTGCTGGGTGAGTCTTGTGTCTGTTTCTCTGTGTTGGACTCGTCATGATCTTTGTCCTCTTCATCACTGGAGTCAGAGGGTGGAGTTTGGTCCTCGCCTGGTTCTGGAGCTTCACTGGTTTCTGCAAACAAAATGAACAGAACCACAGCTTCATCATTATCAGTGCCCTTTATATTGTTTTATTGAATGAGCTCAGACATGCACTCAAATACATAAACAGGTTGTGTAAGCAGGTGTAATCATTTAGTGATTGTATTTAGATGTGGGACATATTGAAAAAAATGCACTGAATAGTAAACTGAAAAATGTATAACACCACAGTTGATGTTTTGGAGATATGCAAAATTTGAATATATTTGTATATTGCGTGTAATTAAAACTTAAAAAAAACGGACAAAAACATGTCATGTCATACCTGATACAGGAGACATCTGTGAATCCTTTAACTGTCCTTCATGGTTTGAAGGATCTTCACTCAGAGGATCAGTTTTCACCTGGTCTGTATTCAAGTCTGCATCAGGATTAATCTGTTCTTTGCTCCTTGGTTGAACTGGATCAACAGCAGATCCACTGCTCTGAGGAGAGGACTGAGACGACTCTGCAACTAGAATTTAAAGAAATTACTATTTTAATAAGTGATTCATTTTAAACGTCTTTTAAATAGCTGATATTTATGTTTTGTTTACCTGACAGTCTAAAAACTGACTTAGATAACACATAATTAGTAGGTTTGTAACACACATCACATCACAAAAATAAAGTAAGTTAATGCTCAGACCTGGATGATCAGGAGCTGTGGTTAGGGTTAGGGTTTGGTTTGAAACAGACACATCTCTGGGGTCTTTCAGTGGATCATTGTTCACTGTACAGTCTGGGTTTGTTACATTTAAATCAGTCTGCCTTTTATTTGTAGGTGGTAAAATAATATTTCTTAAATAAATGTGCACTAAAATACAATAAAACAATTAACTCACTCAGGTTTTCTTCTCACAATATTTCAGAGGTCACATGTGTGCTGCAGTATCATTGGAAATAAAACTGGATATAAAAAGAACTCAGGACACAAACCTGTTTGTTCTGAAGAACCAGCCTCTTCCTTTTTCTTCTCCTCATCCTGGTCTTTGTGATGCTCGTCTGACTGTTCCTCTGGTTCTGTCTGCTCACTGCTCCTCTGCTCTGATGGTGTAGGTTTAATATCATGGTTATCTTGAGTCTCACTACTTTGATACTGCGATTCTGTTGACAAATTTACAAAAAATGTCTGTTACATCTTCATTGTAAGATAAGATTGTATGTGCATGTCCTTAATTCTCTAACCTGGTGTTTGTGAAGCAGACTCATCAGAGTGTGTATCTCCAGCTTCCTCTGTTGTAGGAACATTCTTAAGTTCTTCATGTTGTACGTCCATGTCTCCTCCTGAAGCCATGTGTCCTGGGTCTGGTTCTGGCTTTTGCACACTGCTGTTCAGAGATGCAGATGCAGATGTGGCTTTTCCACCAGTGTCATTTCTTTTACCTGTGAACATCAGGATTATCCAGCTCATGTTATTACAGACTCAACACTGATAGTGGAAGTTGGCAGTGGCAAAATGACTGACCTGGGACTGAATCTGGATTTTCAGGATTTTCAAATTTTTTACGTATATCCTCGACCTTTCCTAGGGACAGAGAGTATAAAATATATAAATGTATTGAATCTTTTTTTTTTTACTTTTACTATTGTCTTGATCTCATTCAGGATGTCTTTCATATTTATGTAACACCTACATTACTGGTATGAAATTTTATAAAAATTACCAAATTACTTTACGATGTATACAACATCTTTGCCTCTTTACCTCGTGGCACTTCTGTCCCATGTTGTTGCTGAGGAAGTCTTTGTGATGATAACATAGTTTCCTGCCTTCCTTTACTTGCTATTAATGGATCACGTTCACTTTTTTTGTCAGACTCATTTCGCTTTGTCAATAGAGAAAAATCTGAAAAACACAATTATGTTTAAGGAAATGTTTGGTAAATCAGAACATTTTAAGTCATCAGAACCAACCTGCTCCATTTAGCTCCAAGTCGTCATTCTTCCCCATTTTTGAACACGCTAAACAAAATTAAGGCAAAACAATAATGACTTAACTTGACTTTACATGTTGATTAAAATGATTTGGTCATTGGTTAACAAAAATAAGAAGTACCTTTTTTTATTCGATGCCGAAATATGATGGAAACAACGCAAAATGTGAACAGAATTAGGAAAGTAATGCCAATGACAATAGGTACAACTATGTTCACAGGCTCAGAAGTTCTTTCTGCAAAATAAAGCAAAACTGCAGTATATGAAAAAGTGTAATATATTAAGTGCACATTTTGACACATACTTAAACTAAATGTTTTCCTGGTAAAACTAGATTAAACTAGGAAAGGACAAACAAGGCCAAGCAAAGAGAAAATAATTAAAAGAAAAACACATGGACCCACCACCCACGAGAGGATCCAAAAGGGGCTGGTGCAGAGAGATCTGGGTGGCAGTCGAAGGCGGGGGCCTTGACGACCGGATCTCCGGACGTGGAGACTGGCTCTGGGGACATGGAATGTCACCTCGGTGGGGGGGAAGGAGCCAAATCCTGTGCAAGAGGTTGAGAGTTACCGACTAGATATAGTCGGCCTTGCCTCCACACACAGCTTGGTTTCTGGAACCCAACTCCTTGAGAGGGGCTGGACTCTCCATTTCTCTGGCGTTGCCCGCGGGGAGCAGCGGCGAGCTGGTGTGGGCTTGCTCATTGCCCCACAGCTCAGCCACCTCGTGTTGGGGCTCACCCCGGTGAACGAGAGGGTCACGTCTCTGCACCGTCAGGTCGGGGACATGTCTCTCACTGTTGTGGCGGCCTACGGGCCAAACAGCAGTGCAGAGTACCCGGCCTTCTTGGAGTCCCTGGGAGGGGCACTAGACAGTGCACCGACCGGGTACTCCGTTGTTCTCCTGGGGGACTTCAGTGCCCATGAGGGTAACAACAGTGACACCTGGAGGGGCGTGATTGGGAAGAACGGCTTCCTCGATCTGAACTCGAGTGGTGTTCTGTTATTGGACTTCTGTGCTAGTCACAGTTTGTCCATAACAAACACCATATTCGAGCACAAGGGCATCCATCAGTGCATGTGGCACCAGGACACTCTAGGTCGGAGGTCGATGATGATGGAGGTTGTGCCATCTGACTTCAGGCCACGTGTCTTGGACACTCAGGTGAAGAGAGGGGTAGAGCTGTCAACCGATCAACCTGGTGGTGAGTTGGATCCGCTGGTGGAGTAGGAAGCCGGACAGACCTGGCAGGCCCAAGCGTATCATAAGGGTCTGTTGGAAATGCCTGGGGGAGCCTTCTGTCAAAGGGGTCTTCAACTCACTCCTCTGGAAGAACTTCTCCCTGATCCCAGGGGAGGCTGGGGACATGAACTCCAAGTGGGCCATGTTCTCCACCTCTATTGTCGATGTGGCCGGTCGTAACTGTGGTTGTAAGGTCTGCGGTGCTTGCCGTGGCAGCAATCCCCGAACCCGGAATGGCCTCAAAGAAATTCTAGCAAACCAACACTGTTTACAGTGCGGGTGGAGATCTGCTGACCTTAACTGAGGATGTTGTTGGGCGGTGGAAGGAATACTTTGAGGATCTCATCAATCGCTCTGTCACGTCTTCCAAGGAGGAAGCAGAGACTGGGAACCCGGAGGCGGACTCATCCATCACCCTGGCTGAGGTCACCAAGTTGTTTGGCAAGGTCCTCGATGGCAAGGCTCCGGGGGTGGACAAGATCCATCCCGAGTGCTTCAAATCTCTGGATGTGGTGGGACTGTCTTGCCTGACATGTCTCTGCAACATCGCGTGGCGGTCGGGGACAGTACCATTGGACTGGCAGACTGGGGTGGTGGTCCCTCTATATAAGAAGGGGCACTGGAGGGTGTGTTCCAGTTACAGGGGAATCACACTCCTCAACCTTCCCTGTAAGGTCTATTCCAGGGTACTGGAGAGGAGAATCCGACCGATAGTCGAACCTCGGATCCAGGAGGAGCAGTGTGGTTTTCGTCTTGGTCGTGGAACACTGGACTAGCTCTATACTCTCCATCGGGTCCTCAAGAGTCCATGGGAGTTTGCCCAACCAATCCACATGTGTTTTGTGGACCTGGAGAAGGCCTTCGACCGTGTCCCTTGTGGTGTCCTTTGGGGGGTGCTCCAGGAGTATGGGGTCCAGGGCTCTTTGCTAAGGGCTGTCCGGTCCCTGTATGACCAGAGCAGGAGCTGTGTTCGCCTTGTCGTCAGTAAGTCAGACCTGTTCCCAGTGCATGTTGGACTCCGCCAGGGCTGCCCTTTGTCACCGGTTCTGTTCATTATATTTATGGACAGAATTTCTAGGTGCAGTCAGGGGCTGGAGGGGGTCTGGTTTGGGAACCACATGATCTCATCTCTGCTGTTTGCAGATGATGTTCTCCTGATGGCTTCATCGAGCCAGGACCCGCGGCACTGGGGCGGTTTGGAGTCGAGTATGAAGCAGCTGGGATGAGAATCAGCTCCTCCAAAGCCAAGGCCATGGTTTTCGACCGGAAAAAGGTGGCTTGCCCTCTTTGGGTGGGTAAAGAGCCTTTGCCTCAAGTGGAGGAGTTCAAATATCTCGGGGTCTTGTTCACGAGTGAGGGAAGGATGGAGCATGAGCTTGACAGGCGGATCGGTGCAGCGCCTGCAGTGATGCGGTCGCTGTATGGGTCCGTTTTGGTAAAGAAGGAGCTGAGTCGCAAGGTAAAGCTCTCGATTTACCGGTCAATCGACGTTCCTACCCTCACCTATGGTCATGAGCTCTGGGTAATGACCGAAAGGAAAACATCGCGGATACAAGCGGCCGAAATGGGTTTCCTCCATAGCGTGGCCAGCCGCACCCTTAGGGATAGGGTGAGGAGCTCGGTAACACGGAGTTCGGAGTAGAGCCGCTGCTCCTACACATCGAGAGGAGCCAGCTGAGGTGGCTCGGGCATCTGTTCAGGATGCCTCCTGGATGCCTCCCTAGGGAGGTGTTTTCGGCATATCCCACCGGGAGGAGGCCCCGGGGAACACCCAGACATGCTCGAGGGACTATGTCTCTCAGCTGGGCTGGGAACGCCTTGAGCTGGAGGACGTGTCTGGGGTGAGGGAAGTCTGGGAGTCCCTGCTTAGACTGCTGCCCCCGCGACGCAGCCCCGGATAAGCGGAAGAGAATGAATGGATGGAAATGGAAAACATGTTAAAATCAGACTTTTTTTTTTTTACATTTTAGCCCTATTAGTCCATCCATAGTCTATCAGGTGATGAAATCCACATGTTTCTATGAGAGAGCCAACCTGTGTAACAGTCTTTGGCCATGAAGCTGCTGGTCTCTTCATGCAGGTGGTTATTTGCGGTGCAGCTGTACATGATGTCGTCGTGCTCGTTGCCCAGGGCGATGGGTAAAGTTTGGCCCTGCTCACTTTTACCTTCCAGGTTCCATATAAACGTCAGAGCTTCTGGAGTATTAGACGGTGAAGAGCAGTGCAGTGTCGCAGAAGTAATGTTACTGTTACTGTTCTCATCGTTCATCTCACATCTGATCACTGGCTTGGAAACCTCGTCTGAACAAAGTAATATCAGTAAATGAACAATAATCATACATTAAATTGTATATATTATTATTATTTTTTATTTTTATTTCTGGACATTTGACTTGAAGAAAAACTGATGGTGTCTTTATGTTTTAGGCAACCATCATGTCTAATCAACAACACAACAAACAAGTAACAAAATTCATTTATAACAAGTAAAGATAAGAGAAAAATTTAAGTATTAAGAACTATTATTAAAAGTTAATAATACCTCTGAAAATAATAAAAGCTATCTGAATAGTTTGCATCACTCTATGTCTTTCCCATTGCCTTTTACTGACCTAGGACCTTGAGCATATGTGGTGAGCGGTACAGCCTCTCACTGATGATAGCGTCCAGCTCATATTCTCCACTGTCTTCATATCTGACATCTGCGATGGTGAGTTGGGCTGTGTCCCAGGCCAGAGTTACTCTGCTGTTATATGGATCAAACACTTGCTCCTCTGCACCATCAAACATGATCACTTTGTCTCCATTGTGCTTCCACAGAATGTCATCAGGGGGTTTGGGCAGAGCTGGAGTCAGGACGGCCGCTCTGCCCTTAAGGACGTAATACGCAGACTGACCTGTAACTGCACAACAGCATAATTACATTATTATTACATAATCACTACAAGATAGTTCATTTTGTATAAGATACTTCTGTATTGGGATAGGGATTTTTGTCATGAATATGCAAAGATTATGACTCACAACTTACAACTCATCTAAGTTCAGTTTCGCTTTTAGTATCTGTAAACCTTCAGGACACATGAATAACTTATAACTGTTACATCACAAAAAATCAACAAAGAGTTAATTTGCAAAAACACATAAATGCCATTTCAAAACGTCACTGGAGTCTTGCAGTTGACTGTATTATCTTTTCAAAAGCCAAATGTATTTTACTGCTATCAAAATATTATTCCCTCCCTCTTTGATTAAATCCACTAAAAATTATATTAATTGATAAAAACTATAGAAGATGTCAATTTTAACAGAGTTATCTGTTTTTGTAACTGAACTCTTCAAATACTAATTGTCTTATTTGTTTTATCTAGAAATATTATGTTAAACTCTTCACTGCGCCTCATAGGCCTTAAGTTACAACTATCATTAGTCTAAATACACTGCCTGTGCAAAAAAAAAAGAAAAAGAAAAAAGGCCACACAAAGCTAAAGGCAGTCCACATTCGGTTGTTCCGCCTTTAGCTTTTATTACATCACTTATTCGCTGTAGCATTGTTTCTGCAATGTCACAAGCTTTATTTCCATCCAGTGTTGCATTAATTTTTCACCAAGATCTTGCATTGATGATGGTGGAGTCTGACGCTGCACAAAGCCTTCTCCACATCCCAAAGATGTGAAAATGATGTCTCATGCTCCTGAACCACTCTTTCACTATTTGAGCTTGATGAATCCTGGCATTGTCATCTTAGAATATGTCCGTGCCATCAGGGAAGAAAAAAAATCCATTGATGGAATAACCTGGTCATTTAGTATATTCAGGTGTCATCTGACCTCATTCTTTGAGCCATTAAAGAACCTTCGTATCAGGGGACAAATTTTAGGACACTTCCCGAGTAGAGTCTCCCAGAAAACAAATTTGTCCACAGCGTTTTCTCATGAGAGTATTATTCTCACGCCTACTTCTGCCATGTTTAGGACAGGGAAGATCCGAAACTCACCCAAAGTTAACTTCACGATGAACCACAAGTAGAAACACAACGCAGCCATGGCGCACGGTCTGGACTCTGACCCGAAAGGACGGTGACAAAACTGCCAGCTCTGATCGATCCAGTCTAAAAAAATATGCAAGTACTACAAAATAAAGTTAACACAGAAGAAAGATAAAGTAAAATTACAAGCGATTCTATGATCCGTGCGTAAATTTCAGGGAAGAAGAGACAGGACTCTGGACACCTGCAGCAGGAGGAGCACCTGTCGTGCTTTGAACTTTGGATCATCAGGAAACACAGGGCGGGGTTTATTTAGATAATACAGCAATAAATATGAGCTCAGTGAATTGCCCGCTGCGCACAACCACAGGACATATGTTTGTAAGAGCGGGTGGACACATCAGCCCAAAGCCGCTAAGAGCATCCATCTAGACCCTGGTGTGACCACGTCCTCTCTAAACCCGGAAAAGTCATCCAGACCCCCTGTATGTTCAGACGCACGCTCTCGCCAAAAGGACCCGGGCGCAATGTGCTTCATCCCTCACCAAACAGACCACTGGCACAGTTACGTTTGGATACACGGTTGTTCTGTTTTAAGCCGCACTGTATGCCCGAAATCTAGGACCGTATGGGAGAGTCCAAACACGCCAGGATCTGAATGCCTTTTGCCGGGATCCAGGTGGATGCTCTTGGTGACTTTGGAGCTGTGCCGGGTGTGCTTAGATCACGGCCGGCCCAGCCTATAAACAGACTAAGCAGCTGTTTAGGGCCCCAAGGCTAAAGGAGGGCCCCCAAGAGCCCATACATTTATATTGAAAATAATATATCAAGTTTTATTGGACACAGAGCTTGCAGCAGCCTAAATATCCCTCTAAAACAATTACATTTGATTTATACCTATAGTAGTAAAATGTCTACTGCTGCCTACATTTGTTTTTGAGTCAGGCAGAGGTGAGGGCAGCTATGTGTTTACACCAATACAAGGACCCTTTATAATACAAATTTAAGCCCACTGTCACCAACTGGAACACATTAAAATCCACCAGAAATGAAGAAAAAATGTCTAGAATAAAAAAAATCTTGAGCCTCCTTATATTTGTCTACTGTTCTTTTGACTCTGGTAGTTGTGACATTCTGGATGTTTTCAGTTTGATGTTTGTCATATAAACACAAATACAATTGATCAAGGTGATGACAGCAAAGTCATAATGTTGTCAAATGTGAATCATCAATAGCTGAGCCAGGAGGCATCCACTGTCGGGGGCCCCAGAGACAAATTCAGCTTAGGGCCCCCTGAAAGCTAGGGCCGGCCCGGGCGTAGAGTGGTGCTATTGGTCCCCAAACAGCACTACTCTTCTTGGTGACATTTGCAGAAACATTACCCAAGCAAGCGAGCAGGTAGAGAGAAGCCCCTGGGTCCATGTTACCAACCTGGGATGTGTGGAGAGTCTAATGTGCAGCTTTCACTTGTGTTGAGGTATTACCAACTGATGGTAATTGAGGCCTTCTATCACCACATCCTTTTAAATTAAAAACAGACCTTTTTTTTGCCGGTCTTCATTGTATTTATATATTCTGATTATCGTATTAATAATGAAAATAAAAGATATTTTAAAATTTCCATTTTTAATTTGATCACAAATAATAGAAAACTGCACACTATTTCAGTATTGGTTTTAGTATTTCAAAACAAAAAAACAAATAATCGCCCTATTAATTGAACAGAAATGACAATTATGCATAAGTAAACACACACACACATCAATCCCCATGTTTAGTCCTGACTCAGCAGGTGGCCGGTCCCTGAAGTCCTCAGAGTGTGAGATGGTTCATATGACACTAACATTTGGGAGATGTACTTTGGTGCTGGGCCATGGAGAGACTTGTTCACAAGCAGAGCTGCTTTAAAGTCTATTCTCTGAGCCACAAGAGCCGGTGCAGAGACCTGAGCACAGGACACATGTGCTCGTACTTCCTGGGTCTAGTCCTGGGTCTAATCCTGGATCTTTATAATATTTGCACAAAACTGGACACTTTATAACACCGGTAACTTTAAGTCATGTTTGCACTGTTGTTCTGATGCTGCTGTTGTATATATTTTCTAGCTTTAAGTTTTTTATTTGATTTTTTTAAGCATATCTTTTTTTAACTTCGTGCATGCCCTTATTTGTATTTGTATTTATTCAGTGTGTTTTATGTTGCACTTTATCACCGAAGTAAGTTCCTAGTTTGCGAACTGTGTTCACAAATGATGGCAATAAAAGGATTCTGATTCTGATTCTGAACAACAGTGTTCTGGATGTAGAGCTGCTTAGTGCTCGTTTGGAGAGGCCAGTGAACAGGCCGTTACAGTCGTCTAAACTACTAGAGACAAATGCATGGATAAGTGATTAAGATTGTAAGATTGTATGGTTGGAAAATTGTATTTAAGGCCTGATCATTGTTTAATGTAAATTTTATCGTTGTTGTATTTTTGATCCCTGTGACCCTGACCCGTGGGACTACGGATGGAAATTAGCCATGTGGCTACAATCTGGCGTGTTTACATTCGTGCTTTTGTCATGTATGTTCATTAACATGCACCGTCCCAATCAAATAAACAAGTCTCTCCAAGTCTGGTTTTGACTTTATACCTCTGATTTTTGCAATATTGTTTAGATGATAAAAAGCTGGAGATGTTATTGATTTGATGTGGCTGTTAAAGTTCACGTCTGAGTCCATTATTACCCCTAGATTTCTAGCCTGATTTGAAGGTTTTAGAGATACTGGAGGTGACTGCAGACACATTCTCTTTGTTTAGAGTTTAGCTGGTGAAAGTTGTTTTGCATCCACACACTCTGTGTGTGGATCTTTGTTAATCCATTTACTGTTGCTAACAGGACATAAAAGTTCTCATTGCAATTTCAAATAATGTCAGAACTATATGTCTCCCTTGTTCTACATAAACTGTGGTTGTACATATGCATCTTTTCTTTGTAAATCTCATAATGACGCAAGCTTTGACTTGCATCATTACCGCTCAGCCCTCCAGCACTCCCTTTTCTGTGCCCTGGCCGAGTAATCAGTCCTCTGTGGCGCTTTCTGCTTATCTTTGACCATTTAATAATAATAATAATGGCTTACACTTGTAATGCGCTTTTCAAAGTGCTACATATAGTCATAAGTCATTCTACTGTTGTAGCCACAGCTGGCTGTAGCCACAGCTACCCTGGGGCAGACTGACAGAAGCAAGGCTGCTAATCTGCGCCTATCATTCGTGCACACACCACTTTCATACTAGGCAATGTGAGTGAAGTGTCTTGCTTAAGGACACAATGACAGAACTTGGTCTGTGCGGGACTTGATCCTCCGACCTTCAGGTCGGGGGACCAACATTCTAACCACTGTGCCACTGTCACCCTTTTCACCTTCACTGGGTCAATGGTGTCTAGAACATTCAAAACACTCCATATCACAGAGTTCAACAAATTGTAACCCAAATATATTGTTCTCACCAGGGGGTAAGGCTGTGGGTATGGTGGGTTCCAGTTAGATTTAATTTGATATATTTTCCTGCTGTCTTCCTTGCTTAAATAGGCAAACACGGCAGGACAATGTACAGCTCATCCTAACCTCTCTCGCACCCTGTGAGTGTTCACCTTTTTTTAATCGATGTGTCAATTCTGTCTGAGCCAATTGACATTTCCTTGCTTTTAGTTTACGGCCAGCCGTTCTGAACTGGTCAAAACTGGTTGGAACATAAGTCATCCCTGCCTGGACCGCAACAACGGTATGTGTGGTAAGTAATCCCTGGGAGCTGGGTGGTCCTAGTTCAATAACACCTATATATAGTTGGTATCCAAGTCAGGCACACCAATAGTCGGTTGAAATTGAGCTAAAACAGCCGTTTGTGACATTGCAGGCAGAAGGAGTGATGTCACAGTAATGGCACTGCTACTCAAGGGGCTGTTTCTCTGGTGGACAAAAGTGGAACCCTGGCACAATTACCCACTTAGAGGATGCCTTCTTTCAAATCTAAAACAGCAACATGTGCAACATTTCTGACTACCTGGACAGTGTGTGTGTGAACATTTCACTCATGTTCATTGAGAGAGTGCCAAAGTTGTCCAGTCGCAGCTCTAGGGACAACTTGAGGTTGCTGTAAAGTTTTTGTTCTCAAAGAGGGAACGGACATTCTAAACGCTTCACTAATCAGTGAACTGTCTGAACCAGCATCTATGTATACTTTAGTAGAAACATTTTCAATAATGGCCAGTACATGGCAGGTGAATCTCTTATGTTTGGGTTGTTGTATTACTCTGATGTGGACCTCATCACTAGAAGCAGACAACTGGCCCTCAGTGTTTACTGCCCCTCATTTCCATGACTGTAGTGATCTTCACTAAAGGTCACATGATGGTCTCCATCATATTGTCACGATCATAATCATGGTAAGGGAAGAACCTGTCACCATAGTATTGAGAAGGACATAATCTGTCTGGGTTGCGGGGTCTGGAGTCTGCTCGTAGTTGGAGTGGACTGGTCACAGTGAGGAGGAGGAAGTGAAGAAGGTCCTGCAGACTGCTGATGATCACGATGGTCCGGTGAGCACCTGGAGAGGCTGTAGTCGCAGTAGGATCTGCTGAACTGATGATATGTTGGTGTAGAGGTGCAGGCACCTCGGACAGGAGACACAGATGGGGTGTGTCGATACCTCTCTCAGCTGCGGTCACCTCTGGAGTCAGAATGGTCATGTCCACATTTGGAAAACTCACAGTGGGGAACATAACTTTGATTGGCATGGCTCACATCATGTCCTTGTAACTCTAGAGAGCAAACATCTGGAATGTTGCTTAATGGCATCAAGCACTTCATCAGAGCGATCTACCAAGTTCTTCTCATGTTAGGTAGAGACGATGGCAGAAAGTGGCTTGTCTCTGGATGCAGGCATTGTTCCATATGATGTGTTAATCGGTGGAAGTAACCTTAAAGCCTCTTGTGCACGTTCCCATTTACACACAACTGCCAGTTCATCGTCCAATGTGGCTGCACTATGCTCGTGACATTTTGATTAAAAAAATTGACCCCATTTTTAAATCTATGCTCGTGACATTTTGATTTAAAAATGGGGTCAAATTTCTGAAGTGTTCCATGACAAAGGCTAGCTCTCTGTAGTTTGGAAAAACATCCTGCACTAACCTTGTGATTTCAGCAGCATAAACTTCTAATGGTTCTTTAGGCAGGCGCTGTATTGCATGAACAAAAGTTTGAAGATGAAGCAAAGATTCTTTCCTGCCTAAAAACATCATTGAGCTTAGCTGTACATTGGTCATAGTTCTGTTGCACTGCTGGTGGCAAAGACAGTCTGGATGCTAGAGCATCTCCACTAAGGCTCGTGGAAAGCATTGTAGCTGTATCTAGCTGCTGGCCATCTGCGCAGACTTTGACTGTGGCATATCTACTCAATAATGAACTACAGTCTTTGAAGAGTCCGGTTGCTGTGCAGCCACTAGCATGTGCATTGTTGTCCTCAACGCCGTCGTCTGGCTGCAGTTGTTGCCATATACTGAAAATACCAAATATTAGAGTGTCACCTTTTTTTTGGTGGCGACTATTTTCTGGCGAGGCAGTGGATATTGTTCTCACCAGTCTCTTGAGGCTGTAGGTTTGGCGGGCTACAGTTAGATTAATATGATGTAATATTCCCCTGTCTTCCTTGCTTAAATAGAGCAACACGGCAGGACAGTGTACAGATCGCCTTTTTATTCAGTAACTTAGGTGAACGCACAGAATTTTTTTTTTTTTTATCAATGTGCTGACCAAATGCACTGCACCGCAACATTAAAAGGAACCAATATTATTATGCACAAAAAATGTAATGTATCCAAACATAATATAATAATATTAATTGCTAATAAAATAAGTACAAAGTAATATACACAACACTAATGACCCAAATGAATGTTAATACATAAAATAATATAAATCAAATAAGTGAAAGGTTACAAAATCATCAACATAAGAACATGAGGCATTTTCAAAGTGTATCATTTCCATGAACAGTGGACCAGTGTTATCATTTATGTGTCTCCATCAAACAACTGTAGGACCAGACACTGTTTGGGGAATAACAGACATGTCAAAGAAGACCTAAAAAAAATGATCAGACAAAGTAACATTTACCACATTAACATTTGAAATATTTACTCCTTTTGTAATAAGCAGGTCCAGGGTGTGCTTTCTGATGAGGGTGGACTCACTGACATGCTGAGTCAGATCAAAGGACAAACACTGAGCTCTGAGCACATTATCCACATATTCAATCAAATCAACTGTAATAATTAAACCATATGACAAAACATCTCAGTAAAATTATCAATGAAACTTTGACATTGATGGGGAGGTTTGTATATGAGTAAGTAGTATTATGTATTATGGGTGATTGTTTTAACTTCATTTTAAAGGAAATGTCCTCAAATGATGAATCCACTAGACCTGCAACTGCAAGAAGGAAGAGCGGGGGTAACTGGGGTGAAAGACGAGGGGATGTAGCTGGGAGGGCCTTTGGTAGTGAAACAGGCACAGTTTTGTACGGGGAAAAGGTCAGCATAGTTGATGTTGGGCCTCTTGATCGTGCTGTTTTAGGTGTGAGGGGAGCCATCTTAATTCCTGATCTGTTGAGCCTTTCTAGATGATTGGTCCTTAGATGGAGTAGATGTAGCGAAGGCGATCGAGGACAGGTCTGTGGGCAGGGGAGGTGATGAGGGTGCTGCTGGATCTGAAATCTCTACTGATGCTGGTGATGAATTCTTCGCTGGGAGAGTTGGAGGTGTTGACACAGTGTAACTGGAAAACAGTAGCTGCATTTTTAGATTCCTCTATGGTCCACACCTCCAATAGCAGCGTCTCCGAGCAGCAGTATATCTCTGACCTGGACGTTTGGCACAGATCGCCTGTCTGCCTGTGCTCCTTTGCCAACTTCATTGCTCTTGTTTTATGATCAAAATAAATTTTCTGTTTGTATGTTAACATTAGTCTGTGACAGAAGTAAAAGTCTGCAAGATGTAATTTGGGTGATGTTATATTAGCATTGTCTTTTATCACTTGCTACGTTAGCTTAGCATTTTGATCTTTAAAAAGCTGTGGAAAAGATACAGCATCACCCAGGTTTAAGTTGAAAGTAGTAGTTTTTTCACCCTCTTCTCTGGAAGTAACTGTGGGCTTCTTACCACTGGAAGTCACGGGTAGCATCCGGTGAGGTCCATTTTCAGTCCTTTTTCAAGTCCTTTTTGTAATTAATTTCTTGTTGATAGTTCCAGCAGTGTTCACAGAAAAAACTTCCCTTGGTTTCCGGACATCTCGCTGGCTCATCAGATAAGTTGTTAAAAATGTAAAAATGGTTTAATCGTTTTAATTGAATTAAAAGAAAATCTTAAGTAGACAGATTTGCAGCTCTGGAAGAGGTAAAATGATGAACAAGCAAAGTAAAGAAGCAAGCAGCAGGAGGAAACAAGGATAGTGTCCTTACTCTTCAGAAGCAGGATGCAGTACCATGTCTCTTTTGTTCCACATTTGACTTCCTCAGTGCTCAGCATCAGCCCAATCAGGCTTTACTGTTTTCATCATCTACCTTCTGCTCCATTGCTTTGCTCAGAGTCAGATGCAGCCTTTTCTTTCATCTCCTTTTTGTCATCCTTTGTGCCCTCACCACTAGTGTTCTTATTTTCTTTACCAACATCAGAGGTTCCAGATGAGGCTGTTGGGTGTAGAGATTCATCTGGCTGCTCATTTGACCCTGAAAACAGAAAAATAATTTGGTATTTGGGTATCTAAAAAACTAGACTTCATATTACTATATCAGTTTTATAGGAGACATTGATTATTTGATGAAGTGTGCCAGGAAATGTTTTGTTAAATGGCTCATTACAGTCAAAAGATTACAGGTTTCATGTCAGTTAGTATAATTATTTATCCAAGAGTTATACTAACAATCACAGGTTATATTAGCTATTCTTAATAATTGTCTCCATTATGGAATCAATAATACAATAAAAATCATTTCAAGCATATTACAGAAAGGAATGTAGCATTTTTAAAAACACAATTATAAAGACAGCATAATGATGATTTGTCAGTGCATTTGGTTTTTCCTTAAATACCTGTGTTTTCAGTGACTGTTTTCTCTCCATTATTTTCAGATGACTTCCTGGGTGAGTCTTGTGTCTGTTTCTCTGTGTTGGTCTTGTCATGACCTTTGTCCTCTTCATCACTGGACTCAGAGGGTGGAGTTTGGTCCTCGCCTGGTTCTGGAGTTTCACTGGTTTCAGAAGTTTCTGTTAACAACATTAACAGAACCACAACTTCATCATTAACAACAGACACAGCATAAAGAATGGCACTTTAATCAGTTATAGAGGTACAAAATGATCTCTTTTTTTTTTTACGTACAATGATTTTATAAAGAAGGATGACACATACCTGATGGTTCATTTTCAGAAGGTGATGTTTCATCTTTTTCTGTTTTTTTATCATGTGAGGTCCCACTACCTTGGTCTGGGTTTCCCTCTGGATTCTTTTCACCATTTTTGTCCTCAGATTCAGCTGACCCAGTTTGTGAAGACTGTGACTGTGAAACTGAAACAAAACAGACATTTAACATTTTGATAATCTCAGGCGTAGTGACATACGTGACATGGAATCTACAGAGAAGTAATACATATGTCATAATATTATTAAGTATAAACTACAGTGACTTTACAACTATTAAAGAAACATATCACAATAGATGCATGTTTAGGTTGTTGCTTTGCATGACATGTTCCATCAGCAGTAATAATACAGATCAGTCATACTCTCTTTGTTGGAGACGTCATTGGAGACGTGGATCATTTCAGTGTCTGTTTTTGCGTCTGCATCAGGATTGGTCTGGTCTGTGCTCCCAGGTCCAACTCCATACAATTGTAATTTCTCAAAATTCTTGCAGAGTTGTCAGAAGTAAATTCATTAAAATATCCTTTAAATTGCCACAATATTGTTTACTTTTGACTATTTAAAGCTCTGGCATACATACCATAAAATAGTACCATAACACACGACAGTGATAAAACCACAAAGCAAATGATCAAACCTGACTGTTCAGAGGTTTTTGTTTGTTGGAATTAAAACAAACTATTTAATCTGTATGATCTGGTATTACCTCTTTGATTCAGCTTCTGTTTCAATGGTTTTATGCATGTGCCATTTATATTGTTTTATTGAATTAGATCAGACATGCACTCAAATAAATACAGTATTGTTCAAAATAATAGCAGTACAATGTGACTAACCAGAATAATCCAGGTTTTTAGTATATGTTTATTTCTACATGGCAAACAAGTTACCAGTAGGTGCAGTAGATTCTCAGAAAATAAACAAGACCCAACATTCATGATATGCACGCCCTTAAGGCTGTGCCACTGGGCAACTAGTCGGAAGGACTGTGTTCTAAAATTAGCAGTGTGGCATCCAATCAGTGAGATCATCAATTTTGTGAAAAAAAAACAGGTGTGAATCAGGTGGCCCCAATTTAAGGATGAAGCCAGCACTTGTTGAACATGCATTTGAGAAAAATAGGTCGTTCCAAGACATTGTTCAGAAGAACAGCGTACTTTGATTAAAAAGTTGATTGGAGAGGGGAAAACCTTTAAAGAGGTGCAAAAATTATAGGCTGTTCAGCTAAAATGATCTCCAATGCCTTAAAATGGAGAGCAAAACCAGAGAGACGTGGAAGAAAATGAAAGACAACCATCAAAATCGATCAAAGAATAATCAGAATGGCAAAGGCTCAGCCAATGATCAGCTCCAGGATGATCAAAGACAGTCTGGAGTTACCTGTAAGTTCTGTGACAGTTAAAAGACGTCTGTGTGAAGCAAATCTACTTTCAAGAATCCCCCGCAAAGTTCCTCTGTTAAAAAAAAGGCATGTGGAGAAGCGCTTACAATTTGCCAAAGAACACATCAACTGCCCTAAAGAGAAATGGAGGAACATTTTGTGGACTGATGAGAGTAAAATTGTTCTTTTTGGGTCCAATGGCCACAGACAGTGTGGACTCTGAATTCAAGCCACAGTACAAAGTGAAGACAGTGAAGCATGGTGGTGCAAGCAGTTTGATATGGGCATGTTTCTCCTACTATGGTGTTGGGCCGATTTATCGCATACCAGGGATCATGGATCAGTTTGCATATGTCAGAATACTTGAAGAGGTCATGTTGCCTTATGCTGAAGAGGACATGCCCTTGAAATGGGTGTTTCAACAAGGCAATGACCCCAAACACACAAGTAAACGAGCAAAGTCTTGGTTCCAAACCAACAAAATTAATGTTATGGAGTGGCCAGCCCAATCCCCGGACCTTAATCCAATTTATGGAAGCAAAACCATGAAATGTAAATGAATTGTGGAATGCTGTTAAAGAATCATGGAGTGGAATAACAGCTGAGAGCTGCCACAAGTTGGTTGACTCCATGCCACACAGATGTGAAGCAGTTATAAAAACTGTGGTCATACAACTAAATATTAGTGTAGTGATTCACAGGATTGCTAAATCCTACAAACAAAAATTGTTCTACAAAATAATTTTGAGTTTGTACAGTCAACGGCAGACACTGCTATTTTTTTTAACACAGTCCTTTCGGCTAGTTGCCCAGTGGCACAGCCTTAAGGGCGTGCATATCATCAATGTTGGGTCTTGTTTGTTTTCTGAGAATCTACTGCACCTACTGGTAACTTGTTTGACATGTGTGATACAACACTCGGTCCTCACAGCTCATCAAACTGAAAGTTTCTAAGTCTAGGTCTTCTCTTGGCCTCATGTCATTTCGATGCGCCGCTGCTAATGATTGGAATTTGGCTCAAAGCTCACTTAAACTAGACTCCTTAATTTCTCTTTCTGCTTTTAAATGTAAACTGAAGGTAATTTTTAAAGACATGTGTAAATGTCTTTAAAAATGCCTCCCCGAACCGCCACCTTAACGTGGTGGAGGGGTTTGAGCACCCGAATGATCCTGGGAGCTATGTTGTCGGGGGCTTCACGCCCCTGGTAGGGTCACCCATGGCAAACAGGTCCTGGGAGACGGGTCTGACGCGCGGTTCAGAAGCCCCCATGGATAGAAAAACAGCAAGGCCAGTTACGTCGCCCGGACTGGCGTTACCGGGGCCCCACCCTGGAGCCAGGTCTGGGGTGGGTGCTCGGCAGCGAGCACCTGGTGGCCGGGCCTTTCCCCACGGGGCCCGGTCGGGCCCAGCCCGAAGGAACGACGTGGGGCCGTCCTCCCGTGGACCCACCACCTGCAGGAGGAGCCATGAGGGGCGGGTGCGGAGAGATCCGGGCGGCAGTCGAAGGCGGGGACCTCGACGACCGGATCTCCGGACATGGAGACTAGCTCTGGGGACGTGGAATGTCACCTCGCTGGGGGGGAAGGAGCCTGAGCTTGTGCGGGAGGTTGAGCGTTACCGGCTAGATATAGTCGGCCTCACCTCCACGCACAGCTTGGGCTCTGGAACCCAACTTCTTGAGAGGGGTTGGACTCTCCATTTCTCTGGCGTTGCCCGCGGGGAGCGGCGGCGAGCTGGTGTGGGCTTGCTCATTGCCCCACAGCTCAGCCGCTGCGTGTTGGGGTTCACTCCGGTGAACGAGAGGGTCGCGTCCCTGCGCCTTCGGGTCGGGGACAGGTCTCTCACTGTTGTGTCGGCCTACGGGCCAAACAGCAGTGCAGAGTACCCGGCCTTCTTGGAGTCCCTGGGAGGGGTACTAGACAGTGCACCAACCGGGGACTCCGTTGTTCTCCTGGGGGACTTCAACGCCCATGTGGGTAACGACAGTGACACTTGGAGGGGCGTGATTGGGAGGAACGGCCTCCCCGATCTGAACCCGAGTGGTGTTTTGTTATTGGACTTCTGTGCTAGTCACAGTTTGTCCATAACAAACACCATGTTCGAGCACAAGGGTGTCCATAGGTGCACGTGGCACCAGGACACTCTAGGTCGGAGGTCGATGATCGACTTTGTTGTCGTGTCATCTGACCTCCGACCGCGTGTCTTGGACACTCGGGTGAAGAGAGGGGCTGAGCTGTCAACTGATCACCACCTGGTGGTGAGTTGGATCCGCTGGCGGAGGAGGAAGCCGGACAGACCTGGCAGGCCCAAGCGCATTGTGAGGGTCTGCTGGGAACGTCTGGCGGAGCCCTCTGTCAGGGGGGTCTTCAACTCCCACCTCCGGGAGAGCTTCTCCCTGATCCCGGGGGAGGTTGGAGACATGGACTCCGAGTGGGCCATGTTCTCCACCTCTATTGTCGATGCGGCTGCTCATAGCTGTGGTCGTAAGGTCTGTGGTGCTTGTCGCGGCGGCAATCCCCGAACCCAGTGGTGGACACCGGAAGTAAGGGATGCCGTCAAGCTGAAGAAGGAGTCCTATCGAGCCTTGTTGGCTCGTGGGACTCCTGAGGCAGCTGATGAGTACCGGCGGGCCAAGCGTGCCGCGGCTCGGGCAGTCAGAGGCAAAAACTCGGGGTTGGGAGGAGTTCGGGGAGGCCATGGAGGAGGACTATCGGACGGCCTCAAAGAGATTCTGGCAAACCGTCCG
Organism: Periophthalmus magnuspinnatus; assembly: GCF_009829125.3. Taxonomy (NCBI): domain Eukaryota; kingdom Metazoa; phylum Chordata; class Actinopteri; order Gobiiformes; family Gobiidae; genus Periophthalmus; species Periophthalmus magnuspinnatus. The sequence goes on from NC_047146.1 coordinate 10,528,597, forward strand.
ACGCCTCAGGAGGGGGAAGCAGTGCTTCACCAACACTGTTTACAGTGCGGGTGGAGAGCTGCTGACTTCGACTGGGGATGTTGTCGGGCGGTGGAAGGAATACTTTGAGGATCTCCTCAATCCCACTGTCACGTCTTCCGAGGAGGAAGCAGAAACTGGGGACCCAGAGGCGGACTCGTCCATAACCCTGGCTGAAGTCACTGAGGTGGTTGGCAAGCTCCTCGGTGGCAAGGCTCCGGGGGTGGACGAGATCCGTCCTGTGTACCTCAAGTCTCTGGATGCTGTGGGGCTGTCTTGGCTGACACGTCTCTGCAACATCGCGTGGTGGTCAGGGACAGTACCTGTGGAATGGCAGACCGGGGTGGTGGTCCCTCTGTATAAGAAGGGGGACCGGAGGGTGTGTTCCAATTACAGGGGAATCACACTCCTCAGCCTTCCTGGTAAGGTCTATTCCAGGGTACTGGAGAGGAGAATCCGACCGATAGTCGAACCTCGGATTCAGGAGGAGCAGTGTGGTTTTCGTCCTGGTCGTGGAACACTGGACCAGCTCTATACTCTCCATCAGGTCCTCGAGGGCTCATGGGAGTATGCCCAACCAGTCCATATGTGTTTTGTGGATCTGGAGAAGGCATTCGACCGTGTCCCTCGTGGTGTCCTTTGGGGGGTGCTCTGGGAGTATGGGGTCCGGGGCTCTTTGCTAAGGGCTGTCCGGTCCCTGTATGACCGGAGCAGGAGCTGTGTTCGCATTGCCGGCAGTAAGTCAGACCTGTTCCCAGTGCATGTTGGACTCCGCCAGGGCTGCCCTTTGTCACCGGTTCTGTTCATTATATTTATGGACAGAATTTCTAGGCGCAGCCAGGGGCCGGAGGGGGCCTGGTTTGGGAACCACAGGATTTCATCTCTGCTGTTTGCAGATGATGTTGTCCTGATGGCTTCTTCGAGCAAGGACCTGCAGCAGGCACTGGGGCGGTTTGCAGCCGAGTGTGAAGCGGCTGGGATGAGAATCAGCTCCTCCAAATCCGAGGCCATGGTTCTCGACCGGAAAAAGGTGGTTTGCTCTCTCCGGGTGGGTGGTGAGTCTCTGCCCCAAGTGGAGGAGTTCAAGTATCTCGGGGTCTTGGTCACGAGTGAGGGAAGGATGGAGCGGGAGATTGACAGGCGGATCGGTGCAGCGTCTGCAGTGATGCGGTCGCTGTATCGGTCCGTTGTGGTAAAGAAGGAGCTGAGCCGGAAGGCGAAGCTCTCGATTTACCGGTCAATCTACATTCCTACCCTCACCTATGGTCATGAGCTCTGGGTCATGACCGAAAGGACAAGATCGCGGATACAAGCGGCTGAAATGGGCTTCCTCCGCAGAGTGGCCGGGCGCACCCTTAGGGATAGGGTGAGGAGCTCGGTCACACGGGAGGAGCTCGGAGTAGAGCCGCTGCTCCTACACGTTGAGAGGACCCAGCTGAGGTGGCTCGGGCATTTGCTCAGGATGCCTCCTGGACGCCTCCCTAGGGAGATGTTCTGGGCATGTCCCACCGGGAAGAGGCCCTGGGGAAGACCCAGGACACGCTGGAGGGACTATGTCTCTCGGCTGGCCTGGGAACGCCTTGGGGTCCCACCGGAGGAGCTGGAGGACGTGTCCGGGGTGAGGGAAGTCTGGGAGTCCCTGCTTAGACTGCTGCCGCCGCGACCCGGCCCCGGATAAGCGGAAGAAGATGGATGGATTGATGGATGTGTAAATGTTTTACTAATGATACGAAAGGAGATTTTTAGTGACAGATGTAAATGTTTGTTTTATATTTTAATGAAATGATATGAGTCTAATTGTGTTAACTCCCCTTCCCCTTCCCTTGGCTGCTCTGGCATGCCCAGGCCATCATTGTAAATAAGAATTTGTTCTTAATGGTTTGCCTGGTAAAATAAAGGTTAAATAAATAAATGTAGAAATAAACAATATATAAAAAACCTGGATTATTCTGGTTATTCACATTGTACTGCTATTATTTTGAACAAGACTGTATAAAGGTTGTGTGACCAGGTGTGATCATTTAGTTTATTTAGAAGTGGGACATATTGAAAAAAATGAATTGAAAAATGTATAATGACACAGTTTTGGAGATATTCAAAATTAGAATATATTACCGGTAATATATTGCACCCTGGTTTAACTGGACCAACAGGAGATGTTTTGCTATGAGAAGGGGAGTGTGGCAACTAGAAATTTGAGAAATACTATTTTAATTAGTGATTCTTTTTAAATATCTTTTAAATAGCTGATATATGTTTTGACCTGACAACTACTACTTTTTTAAAATCCAGTTTGCTTTTTGTTTGTAGGCGGTAAAACAACATTACTTCAATGAATTAGATCAAATGTGCATTAAAATACAATAAAACAATCACTTGGGTTTTCTTGTTGTAACATTTCAGAAGTTACATGAGTGTTGAAGAAACATTGTAAATAAAACTGGATATAAAAAGAACTCAGGACACAAACCTGTTTGTTCTGAAGAACCAGCCTCTTCCTTTTTCTTCTCCTCATCCTGGTCTTTGTGATGCTCGTCTGACTGTTCCTCTGGTTCTGTCTGCTCACTGCTCCTCTGCTCTGATGGTGTAGCTTTAATATCATGGTTGTCTTGAGTCTCACTGCTTTGATACTGCGATTCTGTTGACAAATTTACAAACAATGACTTTTACTTCTTCATTGAAAAGGCTGTATGTGCATGTCCTGAATTCTCTAACCTGAGACCTCATCAGAGTGTGTATCTCCAGCTTCCTCTGTTGTAGGAACATTCTTAAGTTCTTCATGTTGTAAGTCCATGTCTCCTCCTGAAGCCATGTGTCCTGGGTCTGGTTCTGGCTTTTGCACACTGCTGTTCAGAGATGCAGATGCAGATGTGGCTTTTCCACCAGTGTCATTTCTTTTACCTGTGAACATCGGGATTATCCAGCTCATGTTATTACAGACTCAACACTGATAGCGGAAGTTGGCAGTGGCAAAATGACTGACCTGGGACTGTATTGCTAAACAAAAGTAAGACAAAAAATGTATACATATACTTTGTACTATGGGGGAATATAATTTTATGTTATATATACATATATTCCTCTGCAGGTGGTCTCATCCTTGGCATCAGTGGTGCCCGTGGTCATCGGACCACTCGGGTCAGTGACCCCCAAACTGGAGGAGTGGCTACAGCAGATCCCAAGAAAAACATCAGACATCTCAGTCCAAAAAAGTGCAGTACTAGGAACAGCAAAGATACTGTGCAGAGCCCTCAAGCTCCCAGGCCTCTGGTACAAGACCCGAGCGTGGAAAAAGAGGATAAGACAACCCACCCAGGGTGAGGAAGAGGTTTTTAAAATAATAATTTATTGTTAAGAAGTTCAGTTAAGTGAATCAACAGTGTTTGTATTCAGAGGTTGCAAATATTGAAAAAAATCTACTGAATAATATAGGGGAAAAATTATGATATTGCAATTGACCTTTTGGAGATATGCAAAATTACAATGTATACAAGTAAATTGTCTGTAATTTAAAGTTAAAATTAGACATTAACAGGTACATTTGAGGACATTCTTGATACAATATTTAGATTTTACCTAAATATTGTAAGAGATAATGCAAAAAACATATTTATTGGGATATTCATTTTTTTCAATATCACTCACCCCTGGTTGTGTTATAATTAGCACATTACTCTCATACCTAAAGATACAGGAGACATCTGTGAATCTTAACTGACCTTCATGGTTTGAAGGATCATCGCTCAGAGGATCAGTTTTCACCTGGTTTGTGTTTAAGTCTACATCAGGATTAGTCTGTTCTTTGCTCTCTGGTTCAACTGGATCAACAGGAGATGTGCTGCTCTGAGGAGAGGACTGAAGCAACTCTGCAATGAGAATTGAAAGAAATTACCATTTTAATTAGTAATTATTTATAAGTGTTTTTTAAATGGCTACTATATGTTTTCTTTTGACATCCTAAAAACTGATTGACATAACATATCATTAGTAGGCCTGTAACACAAATCACATCACAAAAACAAAGTAAGTTAAAACTCAAACGATGTCTGTGTCCCTCAGTCCCTCAGTCGTCCAGACATGATCCATAGTAAAAGAAAAATTCAAATCTGTCAAACCTTTGCCCCAGTTAACAGATTTGAATATTTCTTTTGCTACTAATGCTCAAACCTGGATGATCTGGAGCTGTGGTTGTTTGGTTTGAAACAGATGCATTTATGGCGTCTTTCAGTGGATCATTGTTCACTGTACAGTCTGGGTTTACTACTTTATTTAATTCAGTTTGCCTTTTATTTGTAGGTGATAAATAATATTTCTTAAATGAATTAGATCAAATATGCACTAAAATATAATAAAACAATTAACTCACTCGGGTTTTCTTGTTGTAACATTTCAGAAGTTACATGTGTGTTGCAGAAACATTGTAAATAAAGCTGGACATAAAAGAACTCAGGACACAAACCTGTTTGTTCTGGAGTCTTGTTGGACTCATTTGAATCTGTCTGAATAGAGTCTGAAAAACCAGCCTCTTCCTTTTTCTTCTCCTCATCCTGGTCTTTGTGATGCTTGTCTGGCTGTTTCTCTGGTTCTGTCTGCTCACTGCTCCTCTGGTCTGATGGTGTAGGTTTAATATCGTGGTTATCTTGAGTCTCACTGCTTGGAGACAGTGACTCTGTTGACAGATTTATAAACAATGTCACAATGTCACTAACAATGTTACTTCTTCATTGATAAGACTGTATGTGCATGTCCTTAACTCTCTAACCTGGTGTTTGTGGAGCACTGTGAAATTCCTCTTCATCAGACTCATCAGAGTGTATATCTCCAGCTTCCTCTGTTGTAGGAACATTCTTAAACTCTTCATGTTGTAAGTCCATGTCTCCTCCTGAAGCCATGTGTCCTGGGTCTGGTTCTGGCTTTTGCACACTGCTGTTCAGAGATGCAGATGCAGATGCAGCTTTTCCACCAGTGTCATTTCTTTTACCTGTGAACATCAGGATTATCCAGCTCATGTTATTACAGACTCAACACTGATAGTGGAAGTTGGCAATGGCAAAATTACTGACCTGGAAGTGAATCTGCATTTTCACCATTTTCAAATTTTTTACGTATATCCTCGACCTTTCCTAGGGACAGAGTATAAAAACATGCATATATTGAATCTTTTTTTTTTACTTTTACTATTGTCTTCTTGTTCATCCAGGATGTTTTTCATATGTAACACCTACAGTACTGGTAAGAAATTTAATAAAATCATTAAATTACTTTACGATGTATACAACATCTTTGCCTCTTTACCTCGTGGCACTTCTGTCCCATGTTGTTGCTGAGGAAGTCTTTGTGATGATAACATAGTTTCCTGCCGGTGGATGTCAATTTCTATTAACGGATCACGTTCACCTTTTTTGTCAGATTCATTTCGCTTTGTCATTAGAGAAGAATCTGAAAAACACAATTATGTGTAAGGAAATGTTTGGTAAATCAGAACATTTTAAGTCATCAGAACAAACCTGCTCCATTTGGCTGTTTTTCCAAGTCGTCATTCTTCCCCATTTTTGAACACGCTAAACAAAATTAAGAACAATTACGATTTGACTATGACTTGATATGTTTATTAAAATGATTTGGTCATTGGTAAAAAAAAAAAAAAAAAAAAAAAAAGAAGTACCTCTCTTTATTCGATGCCGAAATTTGATGAGAAAAATGCAAAGGGCCAACAGAATTAGGGAAACAATGACAATGGGGACAATTATATTCACAGGCTCAGAAGTTCTTTCTGCAAAATAAAACATTTCAAAATTTCTCATTTTAAACATTGTCAGATAGTGTCAGATCAGCTAATGCAAACAACTGTGACCATTATACAGTAAATAAATAAAATAACTGCACTATTTGAAAAATTTGTATATATTCAATGTACATTTTGACACTTTACTTAAAGTAAATCACATGTTTAACTGGTAAAACTGAGACTAAACTAGGAATGGACAAACAAGGCCAAATAAAGACAAAATAAAAAAAATAGTATAGTATAGTATAGTATAGTATAGTAGTAATAGTAATAGTATATCAGGTGATGAAATCCACATGTTTCTATGAGAGAGCCAACCTGTGTAACAGTCTTTGGCCATGAAGCTGCTGGTCTCTTCATGCAGGTGGTTATTTGCGGTGCAGCTGTACATGATGTCGTCGTGCTCGTTGCCCAGGGCGATGGGTAAAGTTTGGCCCTGCTCACTTTTACCTTCCAGGTTCCATATAAACGTCAGAGCTTCTGGAGTATTAGACGGTGAAGAGCAGTGCAGTGTCGCAGAAGTAATGTTACTGTTACTGTTCTCATCCTTCATCTCACATCTGATCACAGGCTTGGAAACCTCGTCTGAACAAAGTAACATCAGTAAATTAACAATAATCATACATTAAATTGTATATACTATTTTTATTTTTTTTTAATTTATTTATTTCTGGACATTTGACTTGAAGAAAAACTGATGGTCTCTTTATGTTTTAGGCAACTGTCCTGTCTAATCAACAACACAACAAACAAGTAACAAAATTCATTTATAATAAGTAAAGATAAGAGAAAAATGTAAGTATTAAGAACTATTATTAAAAGTTAATAATAGCTCTGAAAATAATAAAAGCTATCTGAATAGTTTGCATCACTCTGTCTTTCCCATTGCATTTTACTGACCTAGGACCTTGAGCATACGTTGTGAGCGGTACAGCCTCTCACTGATGATAGCCTCCAGCTCATATTCTCCACTGTCTTCATATGTGACATCTGTGATGGTGAGTTGGGCTGTGTCCCAGGCCAGAGTTACTCTGCTGTTATATGGATCAAACACTTGCTCCTCTGCACCATCAAACATGATCACTTTGTCTCCATTGTGCTTCCACAGAATGTCATCAGGGGGTTTGGGCAGAGCTGGAGTCAGGACGGCCGCTCTGCCCTTAAGGACGTAATATGCGGACTGACCTGTAACTGCACAGCATTAGTACATTATTATTACATTATTACTACATAAACATTACAAGTTACAAGTTCCTCTTTGGTAAAAGATGCATTTGTATTTGGATAGAGATTTTTGTCCCTGAATATGCAAAGATTATGATTCACAACTTAACTTCACTTTTAGTATCTGTAAACCTCCAGGAGAAATGAATAACTATTACATTACAAAAAAGAAACTAAAAATGTATTTGCAGCTTTATTTGGAGTCTTGCAGTTGATTGTTTGTAGTATCTTTTCAAAAGCCAAATGTATTTTACTGATATCAAAATATTATTCCCTCCCTCTTTGATTAAATCCACTAGAAATTATATTCATTGATAAAAACTATGGAAGATGGTAACGAAAACAAATGTGCTATTGTCAATTTTAACAGAGATATCTGTTTTTGTAAATGAACTCTTCAAATACCAATTGTCTTATTTGTTTTATCTAGAAATCTTATGTTAAACTCTTCTCTCTGCCTCATAGGCCTTAAGTTACAACTATCATTTTAGTATGAGTAGTATTAAATAAAACTTAAATTATGAGGCTTTTTACTTTAGATGTTTTGCCAGTTGGACGTCTTACATATTCTACTGAATAAAGAAACGGTAATTGGCCGTGAAATAATAAAGCATATACTTACAATAAAATAAACCTACGTATCAGGGGACAAGTTTTAAGACTCTTCCCGAGTAGAGTCTCCCAGAAAACAAGTTTGCCCACAGCGTTTTCTCATGGGAGTATTATTCTCACGCCTACTTCTGCCATGTTTATTTCAGGGAAGATCAGAAACTCACCCAAAGTTAACTTCAAGATGAACCACAAGTAGAAACACAGCGTAGTCATGGCGCACGGTCTGGAGAGGATAAACATCAGACTGTCCCACATTTAATTCAAACTTTCACTTTTACGCGTGTCTGACCCGAGAGGACGGTGACAAAACCACCAGCTCTGATCGATCCAATGTGTTAAAAAATGCAAGTACTTCTAAATAAAGTTCACACAGGAACGGGAAAACACGGGAAAGATAAAGTAAAATCACGATCCAAAAAACTTTTCCAGTTCCAAGCGATTCTATGATCCGTGCGTAAATTTCCAGGGAGAAGGGACAGGACCCTGGACACCTGCAGAAGGAGCACCTGTGTGTATTTCCGGTGTGCGCCTGTCTGTGAACACTGGAACAGCAGGAAACACGGGGCGGGATTTATTTAGATATAAATAAGAAATCTGGAAAAAGTGAGACAATGATGGCAATGATTTTTATTACTGATGTAAAAATGTAATTATTTAAGAAGAATAACGAAATTAGATGCAATAGACTTTAACACTGATTGATATATGTATTTTTTTTTTTTATTATTTCGACTTTATGACTAGGGTGACTAGGGCATTCACCTTGTTTACAATGTTCATCAATGTTCTCAAGTAGTGCAACAAAGAGGAAAACAAGTACAAGTATAATTTATGTACGTCTACTCTGTAAATGTGAACACAAGAGATTCTTATCATCTGCCCACTACACACCTCTTTATACACACCCACCCCCACACACACCTCTTTATACACACACCCACACACCTCTTTATACACACCCACCCCCACACACCTCTTTATACCCCCCCCCCCCCCCCCCCACACACACACACACACGTACATATTCATCACATAAAGAGTAAATGTCACAATGAGTCGTCCATGTTTCCTGATGATTATAGTATGATTTTGCCATTTTAGCTTTTGAGCTTTTGAGAAGCAGAAAACTCTTATTCCTTTTACGTCAACATAATATTACACAACACTTGACACCAATACATGGATTTTCCAAACATGTTTTCAGTACTTTATCCATCTGTTTCTTGAGTATGTTGTAGAACAGTGTTGGAACGTAACAAAGTAAAAGCAGTAAAGTATACAAATTATATAAAACAGACAGAAAAAATATCAATTAAATAGTTTCTGTTGAACAAAATTTAGCACAAATCTTTATTAAAATTATATACATTTCAAATTATATTATTAGTATTATTATTATTATTATTATTATTATTTATTTATTTATTTATTTTAGATCTGAAAATACACACAAAATACTGCACAAAATACTTACTTACTTTTTACTCTTTTAGTACATTTTTAAACAGGTACTTTAATACTTTTTCTCAAGAAGATGTTTTCATGTTCTTCCACCTCTATTGTAGAATAATGAGTTAGCAGAATGAATACTCTTTTTTACATGTTATTTCAGTCAACTACATGGTTGTGATTCGTGCTCATCTCTGACTCTCTGCAGGAGCCTGGGATATCCTGTGTATATGTGTGTAGGACTTCATGAGGGTGACACTACCATGATGGGACACTCCCATGGGTAAGACGCACTCCTCCGTGAGCAGTCCTTTGCTCACATCCCAACACATCACCGCAGAGATGACTTGGTTCTTGTTGTCCCTTCCCCCAGTGATGAAGATCTTGTTGTTGCAGGCGGCGATGGCACAGCTCGCCCTCTCCCCCAGTCGAGTGACCAAGGACCAGGAGTCTGATCGGGGGGAATAGCAGTACATCGCATGCATCGCTCCTCCTGGAAGGGAAAAGAGAAGAGAAAAAGGTTTAATACAGTGTGGTTTGAGGAGCTGGTCTTGAGTGTTCTTTGTACAAAGGTCAAATACACATTAGACTATATATTGTCAAAATTAAAAAGTCAAAAGTAAGTAATGAGTAACTAATCTGTGAATGGGATTTTTGGAGAATTATAGTCTGAAAATGATGTGATCTTATTACTCCATTCACTTTTTCTGCTGTATTTACTATTACAAAGTCTAGGTTGAAAATAATTGGTGTAAAAAAACTGCATTTGCTTGAATATAATGACATAATATTCATGTTCTTATTTTTTTCTATTTCTATGGTGACTGTTAAGATGAAATTTTCTCTAGAACTACCGGTAATTAATTTAGCACATAGCCACAAGTTTGTAAAAATCACTTAAATACATCTATCGATAACATTAATTCAAGGATGTTTTGTTCTCACCCACTACATAGATGCAGTCCTTGAATGTGACCGCATTAGTGCACTTGGTTTCCACTGGTATGGGCGCCCTCGTCTCCCAGTTGTCGGTCCCAGGTTGCCAGCACTGGACCTTATCTGTTGCCAGCTTTCCATTGGGACCTCCACCGATCACATAAATCCACTGATCAAAACTGGCAGCAGCAAAAGAGCTTACCCCTTCAGCAAGAGGTGTTACCTGTTGAACACCATGAGGATGAAATGATGTTCTACCACAAGCAAATATGCAGTGGCCACTTTATTAGGTACTTCAACACTTCTAAACGTAAATAAATGTTCTCGATATGTAACGGATATGTAACTTTTCCTTTACGATTATGTCGTCATTTGAGAGGGAGGGCATGGGCCTATATGTTCACTGATGTTGGAAGAAAGAACCAAGCGTCTTATGATCCACAAATATTGAATCAGTATTTGTTTAACCTTATCAATCTGAAGGTTTAAAGAACTTTCAACTGATACAAATCATGTCTGTGAGGTTGAATAATGGCACCACTGTCTAAAGCTATTGTGAGAAAATTATTTGACTTTTGCTTTTTTTTTTTTTTTTGTAAGAACTTTGTGACATTTTTTTTTCTATGTAGATAAGCCCAGTAATTACAGAGATTTTACCATAAACCAGACCAATACATCTGCAATCTGCCAGGCGTCTATAGCTGTTGAACTGTCAACAGCTATAGACGCCTGGCAGCTTAACTTTTAGCGTCACTACATCCCGTCCAATTATATTTCTATGAGGTTTTTGCAGATTCACGCTAAACTCAATAAAAAAACTACACAAATAAAATGAATACTGCACCGGAGGACACATCTGCGTTTATAAAGAGCGATGTTTGTGTCACTAATGTTAATTTTGAGGCATAATAAATATTAAAACAACACCACAAAATTAAGTATTCTACATTTATAAATAATTGGGTAGTCTTTATTTTAATTAACTTGAATTTTAATGGGTTATTTCATGCTCTCCGATTTTAATAAAAGTGATTGTTGTGCCGCTTTGAGACAGTGAGACAATCTGTATGCTCAATGTTATTACACTGGTTTACATTTAAAAGCGAGAGCATTAAAAGTACCTAATAATATGACAAATCTGGGTATTGTTTACTGTCTGGATCTACCTGTGTCCAGCGATTATGAAAAGGGTCATAGGCCTCGACGCTAGAAAGTCTTTGGTTTCCATCAAACCCGCCAATCACGTAGATTTTGCCCTGGTGGACGGCCATCTTGTGCCTCCAGCGAGCTATTGACAGTGATTCGATCTGTATCCACTTGTCCAGGGCTCCATTGTATTTCCAAACATCATTCTGTGTCTCCTTGCCTCCTAAAAGAAAAAAAAACAAACTGAAATCCACTTTTTATTCAGAAACAATGATGTGATGATGACAAGACGTAGACGTATTGTAAAGGAAATAAATACAGCCCCTGGTGAACTTTGTGTGCACATGTGGGTGAATAAACAGAAACGTGGCAGTAAAGTGGCAGTTCCTCCAAAGGGAAACACCTTAAACCACAGATCTACAAGACTGAGCATGTTCCTGATGTTTTGAAATGGTCAGTGTTATACTCATCTGGCAAGCAACATAGTACTGTATAAACATTTTGGATTTTTTTTTTCAATGTAGAGATTTTTGGCACGTCTCCTGTAAGCTATGTCAGTCTAACCTGCTTTTGTTATCTTATTATTTTAAACTAAAAATAGGCTTAACCTCCAAGCAAAGATCCCTCCTGGCTTTGTTTTAAGGTCACCCAGATACTCTGAAAGGTTGCCCAAGTAGCTACAATCACATTTTTAAAGTTTTTATATGTGTTTTTTTTTTTTCTTCACCTGAAATGTAAACTTCATTGCGAAACGTGATGCAGGCAAACTCCACCCATTTCTTGTTTTGGGTCTCGTCCTCCAGCTCAGTGAAGGGGAGCCGTGCCACCTCGAGCCGGCTGCGCCTCAGAGGGTCCAGGCAGGTTACCGTGGAGATGAAGCGCTCGTCTTTAGTGCACCCCCCGATGATCAGGAACACCTCGGACAGGAAGTGAGAGACACGTGGTTTGGTTCTCTCACACACCACCTGTCAACAAAAAGGGTTAAGGTTTTATTTCAACCGTGTGACAAAATATAACACGATGAGCTCAAAGTTGACACCTAATGGTCGGTGCATTTACTGCACTGGGATCGGCAACAAGAGAACATTTTTATTATTAGTATTAATATCAATATTATGCATGTAATATAGTAGTATGAAGACAAAGGAACTATTAAAATAAATGAAGACATACTTTCTCTTTTTTTACTCTTTTTTGTTTTTTAATATTTTTAATATTTCAAATTTTATATATATTTTTTTATTTTGTATAAAAAATGACATTCTTCGCACTCCTTTTAAAGCAAGTGTCTGGTTTGCGTAACGAACCATGCCCATAAAAGGAAAAGTGTGTGCAGATGCATCGATTTCCTTCAATATGAACAGAATGTTTAATTCAGTCATATATTATGTCATTTAAAAAAGATTGTTCATTACCAGGTCAGAATTTCACCTGATTAGTTTGATCGATTGATAAAAAGTGATCAAGGAAAGCGACAGTTTAAATTGTGACTGCAGATGCACATCGGAGGTGAGTGCAGTGATAAACAGTATGACAGTATCAGGAGCGTGGTCATAACGTTAAGTCCACTCAGTTTGTTTTACTCACCTCTCTGCCTGACAGGTGAAACTTGCGGGTTTCTTGTAGGAGAGGGAATGCTTCCTTACACTGCCTTATTAGTTCATCAGACTCCACATTGTTCACAAAGTACGCCGGCTCCAACAGTGGCAGCCGCACACATGCCAGTAACCTCCCCAGAGAAGGACTGCGCTCATCGGGCCTTGCTCTTACCCAGCGCATCAATGCATCAAAAACAAACTCCTCAAAGGTAACGCTGAGCTCGTCACTTTGCAGGACAGTTTCTAGAGCGTTTGCAGGCAGCTCCAGGTAGTCTGTCTGAGCTACCACCTTAGTGAAGTTGGAGATGATGAAGTTCTGGGCTGTAGCTTTCAGAGAGGGGATGGCGTGACTCTCAGCCAGGTTCAGAATCCCGACACAGCTGTCCAACTGTAAGGACTTGCTCAAAAAGGCAGCACATGCTTCAACCACACGCAGGAACTATGATGAAAAGGACAAGCAAAATTATGCACTGGAAAATGTTTGTTATAATATGACGTGGGCTGCTTCAAGAATCAAATCTACCGCCTTTAAGTTGTACAATAATATTTTTTATAGATGCCTTGCAATTGTACTGAATATTATAGGATATTGTAAAACTATCAATTTAGTTTGGTATTTAGGCATTAGTTATTTTTTGGCACTGTATAAAATGGTGTGGTGTACACTTTTGTTTCGTTCTGCTCCCTCACAGATATCACAGATTTAAATAGGTAAAATGTATATGCATGTATTCTTGTTAGTATTCTAAAACCTTACTGTTTAAAAAAATATATTATTATTTTTTGCCATATTCACAATTATATAGCCTAATTTATTCAATTGTAACATCCTCTATACTGTATAATCACAAGTATCATTTTGTTTTCACATCAACGGATCGTATAATAATAGATATATTTTTTTATTTCAATGATTCAGGAGATGATAGTTGGCAGAGCTTGAACACTCACAAACACCTGGCTCACTGTTTTGTGCAGCTGTGAAGTTATTTCAGATTCACATGGAAAACTAGTGTAAACATGTTTGCACTTTCACTTCCCTTCATGAGGCGGTCATTTGTTTAAATCAGAAAAAATGGAATTTTCCAAGAATAAACCAGAAACAACCTGATAAATCTTTTTCTTTATCACTGCTTTTGCCTATAAACAGCAAAAGAAGACCTCACTTTTGCTCTGAATTTTTAATTTGTATATATATATATATAAATCCTCTCCTCACCCTCCGCAAGTGGTCTCATTCCCCTTATAGCAAAAGAAAAATTCGATTCTGTCAATTGGGCAAAAGTTTTAGAGTGAAGAAGTCGGTAAATGTCTTCACTCTAAAACATTTGTCCAGTTGAATTGATTTTTTCTTTTGCTATGAATCATATCTGGACGACTGAGGGATTACACAAGCGTTTTAACTATAAACTAAAAGCAGCATTTTGTCGTTCCTGGTACTGTGAATTTGTCATAATCTTTTTTATAATGTCTTTAACAGAAAACATATTTGTGTATTTCTTACCTCAAACTGACTGGCCGCTTCAACTATCCTCTGGACATTGAATTCTGTGAGTAGAGCCCGGCCCGTGTAAGTATAGTCCAGAAGAATCCTCATTGTTGCACTGTCCAGTCCTTTCATTTCTACTCGCTCTTCATGGCTCTCTCTCAGACCACTGCAAAACATTGCCCTGTATGAAAACACAACATTTAGAAGATTAATGTATTACAGAATCACTATGTAACTTTTCATGTTTGCCAAAATTGCTGCACTGTATGGCAAACGTATCGATCTCCATGGAAACACGCAGTAGTTTTGTTGTTGCTGTTGTTTTTAAAGAATTTGCAAACTATAGAAACGCCTGTGATTGAATAAATATATAGAAACAAAATAAATAGTTTAGTCACCCTGTGGAACATTCTAGACAAAGCACAGATGAGCAGGTAGCAAACCCTCTTTCATTGTAATAGTACTATGATGATTGTAGCTGAAAGTTACATGGTGCACCTTTAATTTGAATAGTAATGACTGTATTGTACCTGAAGTAGTGGCTGGCAGCAGCGAGGATAGCTCTGTGACAGGGGAAGTCCTCTCCTTGCACACACAGAATCACATCGGTCAGCTCCCTGTTCACGCGTAGGTTTTCCATTCCTTTCTGGAGCTCCATGGGCAGACCAGCATCCTCCCAGCACAAGTCAGTGGTACCAACATCTGACTGTTCATCTTCATGTGCACAACTTTCAGCTCCAGAATCGGCACACAGGGCGGGGGCATCTGTGGTTGTCTCCAAAGTATCACTCATCACCGTTGCTGCTCCTGTGAACTTGTAAAAAATGGTAAAAAAGTGGTAGTCGTTTGGTTGAGCTGCAGCTTCTAAATGTGAAAAAATAGCTCTGTGGTTGGCATCATGGCAGTGCGTTTTTGATAATGTTGATTTGTTTTTTCCTGTCATCATCAGACTTCCTATTTTCGCTTCAGAGGAACTTGAAGCAACACTTGTAACTGAATACTTCCTCTTCTTGTGACTGTAAAGTAAAGTTCCATCTCGCTTATTATTCGGTCCAGCCTATAAGTTGTTTTTATTTGTGGTTTAATCATGTATTAAAATGCACTGTTAATGTAAAATTTGACATAATTACACAGGATCGATTTTGTAATCATTGTATATATATATTTTTTTTTATATTTACGATGTTTTTAAATAAATATATGTTGTGTGGCTTGTTGCATGCATTCTGATCTGTCACATTAATTCTTTTCTATTTTATTTATTTAACAATTTGATCTATTTTCAAAAGCAGCCAGATGAAACAGTGAGGAGTGAGTAACCATTGAGTCCACTAAGGGGCGCTGTTGCCTAATTTGTTTCATTGAGTCACACTTTAACTTTGCAACCGCTCTTAAGTTATTTCTTACTTTAGTGCTTAATATTTATGCAAAACAAACATATTGCAATGAATCAGGAACTGCTGTTTTTTGTGGAAACTTCAACAAAACCTTGAACATCAAAATGTTCCGCATGCGTCATTTCAAAAACTTAAAGTAACATCTCCTAAAAAGAGAAAGGAGTCGTTATTTTTTACATTTTTAACTGTCCGTGTCAAAGTACTCACATCCCAGGAGCTGCACATCTCACTTTTTACTTATGTAGCCTACTTGCTCAAAAATGTACTGCGCCAAAAGTGCCAAAGGACGCAGCGACGCGCATATGAGAGTAAAGGTAAATGACTACAAGCATGTGCAACTAATATGCAGGATATATACGAGACTTCCTCTTCGTCCTCTGACAGGAAGCTGTAGGGGTATGTATGAGGTATCTGAATCGTGATTGTGCAGATGGAGGCTGCGTAACAAGGTCGTGGTGGTCATAATTTTATGGCCTGTGCGAAGCGTGGAGAATGAGGTGCTCTCCAAGGTCTATATGGGGCCAGACACTGCGTTGTCTTTGCTTGGCTCTTCTGTTTAACTGTGGTGAGTATACTCAAGAAAATGTCATTGCAAAATTATGTTGTATTTGCTTATTTATTATACATATATGTATATTTTTGCGCATTGTCATAGAGGACATTGTTAAATTAAATAAAATACTACTTATTTTTATGTATTTATTTTATTTTATTATTTATTTTTAATTATTATTATTATAACACGATTGACATGATATAATAATACACTACAAATGTATAAAAGATTTTAAACCAAATTATCCACAATTGTATGGCCCCTGTGTGATTGGGGTCTGACTCCTGCTCTCCTCCAATTGACTTAATTGGTTGAAAATGCATTTAAATCATCTTTTTTTTCTGCAGGTCAGGCCTTCAAGTACAATACAGTAACCCCATATGACAAATGAACTAACTGTGCCATCTGTGTGTTTGCAGTGCTGGTCTCGGGACTGGACAAAGTGCACACGGAGATTCAGGCTGGGCCCTTGTATCGAGTCGAGGGCTCTGAGCTCTCCATCTCCTGCAATGTGAGCGGCCTTCCTCCACTCCCGGATGGCAGAAATGACTTTGAGTTCCGAGTCAAGAAGCCTGCAAACCCAAATTCTGAGTTAAATATTATAAGCTCCGAATCCGAAAACTTCCCCTATTCAGTGTATCGAGGACGCGTGAGATCTGGGGACATCAGTGTAAAACATGTGAACCCAAACTCGGTGGTCTTTACAATTCTATCCCTTCAGAAGGCAGATGAAGGGGAATATGAGTGCAGCGTTATCAACACCAGAGCCTCCTTCTATGGGACATACACTGCAATGACTACAGTCAAAGGTAAGTTTTGGTAAGACGCAAAAGTTTAATTAAGATGTAAGAAACCTGCTAATATGGGCCCATTCAATTTCAACCATTCCATTATATCCAGCACTAAAACTCATGGTAAGTTTATTTACTGAGTTAGAAATCTATTATTTCCCTAACTCACATGTGTCAAACTCAAGACCTGGGGGTCAAATGTGGCCCTCCACATCATTTTATGTGGCCCTCGACATGGTAAATTAAAAGGTATGATGGTCTTAACATGTCATTTTATCAAGAGATACGTCGTTACACAGCCATATTTTTACATCTATGCAAATTAATATGCAATATTTGAAACTTGAATAAGTAATAAATACAGAAACAATTAATTAACAAGTTTAAAAACAGTAGTTACATCTATTTTACATCTGGCCCTTTGAGGACAGTCATTTTGCTGATGTGGCCCTCGGTGAAAATGTGTCTGACACCTCTGCCCTAACTGAAGATTCTGAGACAGACTGAAAGTGGTACAGCCTCCGCGTTCTTCTAGTTGTATTTTTAGTGACTACAAAAATGACAACTGCTCCTGCTCTTTACCATAAATATACAAGTTTACATTCCTTTTTATAATGTGACCTTTAATTTTTTTCCTATAGTGATAGACAACTCCTTAAGCATCTCGTCATCAGCCCCTGCTTCTCTAGCTCAAACAGAGGGAGATAGTTTGGAGTTAACCTGTGAAGCTTCCAGCAACACCATCCAACACACGCATTTGTCATTTGGATTTTTCCTCCGTGGAAATGGAGAAAATGCCATTCATCCAGTTATCTCAATGGACAGAGATTTTGTATTGATCCCAGGGCAGGATTTTGCGGAGCGTTACAAAGCTGGACTGATCAGGTTGGATAAAATTGGGGAGGTGACATACAGACTTAAAATGTCTCACTTGAAGCTGTCAGATCAAGGCGCAGTATATTGTGAGGCTAAAGAGTGGATACAGGACCCCGACCAGACCTGGTACTCCATAGCAACGAAAACAGCAACGGAAACAAGCCTCACTGTGAAAGCTAAAGGTAAGCTTCATTTGATATGCATTTGCTTTTCTGTCTGAATGTAACCATTTTATAACAGGCAATATGAAGAAAATACTTTTAACAATTTCAAAATGTGAGTGGCAATGCATACTGCAACTTTTAATGTAAGTTCATCAATACAATTCACCTCATTGCAACAGAGTGCATTTGTGTTGTTCAGTACAGATAAAAGTAAATGTGTGAAACTAAATAGTGCAGGACAATGACTGTGCTATGTGAACAGGATGTCTGCAGATGTGATTGAGTTTTACTGTGGTTTTTGTTTCTCTATTTTTCAGAGGTACTGTTAGATTCTGCGTCACTGTTGGTTACCGTCGCTGTACCACAATCTACCCTGCAGGAGGGGCAGCGGCTCTCTGTGTCCTGTGCTGTGGAATCCCAGAATCTAAAGCAGAAATTTTTCTCTTTGGCCTGGCTGCGTGGAGGAGTAGAGCTGGCTCGCGTCGGCCCCACTGGAGTTTTGACTGTGGGGCCCGATTACAGCAGCAGGGAGAGAGAGGGGGAGCTCCGGGCCGCAAGGATTGGGGACAGGGATTATAGTTTGATTCTGCAGCCTGTCAGGACCAGTGATCAGGGAGAGTTTGTGTGCAGAGCATGGCCTGAGGAGCGGACCAGCATTGGTGATTTCATTCAGGGTGCTGCCCAGGACTCTAAGCCCCATACTGTCACCATCTCTGCTACAGGTTAGTGAACTTGGCCTGGACTTGTCACCTGCTTGTCTCCATGGAGATTAAAAAGTTACCATACTGTGGAACAGTATCAAAAGTAGCAAAAGCAATAACAATAACTTCAAGGAAGTTACCAAAGTATGTACCAAAGTATGGACTTAACTGAAGACCAGCCAGTACCATGCCCTCCACTATAAAAGTTATACAGTTGGGCTTGAATGTTAATGTCTTGTGTTTCCTGATACCTGCCTCTATTTAATGCTGCAAAATGGATGTACCTGGTACAAATAGTCAAAAGTTAGTGAAAAGCATCAACTCATGCTTGTGGATTCATGCATGTATATACCAACAGCATTCAACATAGAAACCATCTGTTTGTTGTTATTGCAGAAAGTGGCCTCTCTGTTGAAATGCTCAACAGTGTGCGGGTGAATGAAGGGGGCACGCTGGAGCTGTCCTGCAGAGTGTCTGGAGTCACTGGTCATCTCTCTGTGACCTGGCAACGCAAGTCAAACTCCCCAAGTGCCTCTTTCTCCAGTCTGGTCAGCCTAAACAGGGACGGGATCATGGCCAAAGCTGAGGGCAGTGTGGATGTGAGAGTGAAGGCACTTCGCCCAGCCTCGGACCTCTTCACTCTGGAACTGGAGGAGGCCACACAGGCTGCTGCTGGCTTTTACCAGTGTGTGGTGTCAGAATGGAAAACCACTAACAACAAGGCCAGCAGCCTAGAGGCAACCTCTGAGGTGGTTGTCACTCCTCTAGGTATAGTATGTTTCTCATCTTGTGAAATAACTCTTTTTGTGGAAACAGTTTGTATGGAAACCGATATTAGGGTTATAAAATAATAAATTATGATATTTGTGTATGCTCTTTTCACAGAGTCATTTGCAAGTGTTTCTGTAATTGGCCGAAACCACAAAGCCGCAGAAGGACAGAAGGTGGAGCTGATTTGTCGGATCAAACGGTTGAAGCTGCCTCGAACTTTGATCTGGAGTGTTCGCCGTGGCTCCACGACTCCAGACAGCATCCTGACGCTGTACTCCAATGGTGCCATCAGCTGGTCTGGAGACCAACAACAATACCAGCTGAAAATAGAGAACAAAAACCAACAGGATGAAATGTGGTATCACCTGATCATAAGTAGTGCCAGCAAAAAAGATGCCGGAAACTACAAGTGCAGTGTGTCTGTGGTCCTGGACAAGGCCCCAAGAAAGCTGCATTCCTCTGAACTTGCTGTTAGTGTGGACAGCCCAGGTAATAAGTCATTTGTTCATACAAGTTTTATTCCCAGTGGTCCTCACAAAGTTTCTGCCTATCTCACCTTGCTTTGTTTATCTTTCTTTTACAGTGAGTGATTTAACTCTGACCTCGACACCATCCATCAAAGCAAATATCAATGCAGATGTAGAACTAAAATGTTCTGTTTCCTCGAATAATCCTGTGTTGTCTCGTTATGCTGTCACCTGGTTGCTTCTGGATATTATAAATACGACAGGAGGACATAAGATGATTGTCAATTCAGACCAAGATGCCATTGTAACATTCGGGCCTGATGTGGAGGTGAATCAGAGGCAACGCCTCAGTGTGAGTCGAGCTAAGGGCCCAGAGTTTGTTCTGAGCATCCGTAACACACGCTCCTCAGACAAAGGGGTTTACAGCTGTGAGGTGGTGCAGTGGCAGCAGGACCCCAGTGGAGAGTGGCATCAGCTCCCTCCTGTCTCCAAAAGCACACAGCTCACTGTTACTGAACCTGGTCAGTATGAGACATTAGATACAGCCTAGACAGAATGAACACTACTGTCACTAATCACTAAAATGTCATTGTCTGTACTTTAACGTTGCAGCCAGTGATCTTCATTTGAATACTACCACACCTGTTTTGAATGTAAAAGAAGGGGAAGATGTGGAGCTGGAGTGTAAACTGATCTCTGCAGTGGATAGTCCGTCTTTCTTCTACAAAGTCATTTGGCTGTATTCTGAGCACAATGGCCCCATCAGGAATGTCCCATTGGTGGAGCTGGATCACACAGGACTACTGTCGTACCCTGTGCACCAGGACGTGAGGGCCCTGCAGGGGAGGCTGCGGCTGCTCAGGCCTGCACAGAGCAGCTTTGACCTGGGCATTCACACAGCTCATGAGCAAGACAGTGGGACGTATGTTTGCCGTGTGGAGCAGTACCAGCTGGACCGGGACAGACAGTGGCAACAGAAGGCTGCAGATGAGACCAGCCCTATGGCACTCAATGTTATTGTTACAGGTATGTTTGCAACTGAGGCATTACACAGTTACAGGTATAGTCATGCTATAATACTACTGCCTCATATACCAGCAGCCGTACTACATTATAGATAGGGATGAGCAACATCAACTAAAATGAGTATCTCAGTATTTTTTAGAGTGAATGATGCTATTCAGACAATATACTGACAGTTCAAAGTAAATGTGCCAAGACATATTGTTAAATGTATTAGCTAATGTCTGAGTATCAGACGATGTGAAATTAACCACAAAATAGCAGAAATATCACTTTGCACCATAGTTTTGAAGTTTGCAACTTTTTTTTACAATAAACAATTTACTTGATGTTGAAATTTAGCGTATTTTCAAAACAGCATTCATTTCATATTATTTATATTTTAATAATCTGCTCACTTCTAATCATTGGCCTAATTGTTGTGAAAATGTTTGTTTTGAATAATGCAACCCATAAGAATAAAAGCCAAGTGTAAAGACATAGAATACTCTTGAATGGGACAAAATTAATACATAAACACGTAACGTAATGTCTTGTCTCAACAGAAAGCAATCTCTTCATTCAAAACAGCAATACGGAGTTCAACATCAGCACTTCCCAGAGCCTCACTGTCCCCTGCAACATCATCAAACAGTCCAGCCCCCTGTCACAGTTCCAGATCACATGGTTCTGGCAAAAAGATTCAAACACAGAACGACGCCCTCTTTTTACAGCTTACCGCAATTCCACCTTACAATACTGGTTTGGAAAGAGCGATGAGCAACTTAGGTTTGGCCACCCATTACCCAATCATTTCAGCGTTACCATAGTGATGCCCAGTCCCGCAGACAGTGGGGTGTACTTCTGTGAGGTGGAGGAGTGGGCGCCGTCTTTGTCCAACGGGTGGAGACAGGTCGCAGTGGAGAGATCGGGATATTTAACCGCAAGTGTTTACGCAGAAGGTGAGTAGATTGGGGCTCGTCAGTGTACAATGGTGAATCTACTTTCCATTGAGTCATTTATACTAATCTAGTTAATCTATTATTGCAGTGAGTCACGTTTGTATCTTCAGTCAGTATTTCAAATCTCACTAGGACTTACCTATCGCAATTTTTGCACAGGGCGGGGTGCATTCACGTTCGAGAGTTTGATTCATTCATTTCAGATGGAGGGCAGGGGCCTATGTGACTCTAGAGAGAAAGAGTTTGAAAGAAATTTTGAAACTTTTGATCCACAAATGTTGAGCCTTGTACTTTTTTGTTTGGGACTGGCTCCACAAACTTGCCACATCAATCTTGTGTCATTTCAACTGATGACTTTCACATCTTTGGAATTGAATAATGGAACCACTTTCTGAAGCTAGAAAATAGTTTCACTTTTCTTTATTTGTGCCAAAAGAAAAGGCGTTGAACTTTATGCCAATTTTTTTTGCTTTATGTGAATAGGCCCAGTAAATCACATATCAAACAAAAACAGATCAATAAATCAAAATTGAAATGGTGAATTCTAACATAAAATTCTGACCTGTCTCGGCTCAATTTTAAAGTTCCTATATTGCGCAAAATTAAAAGCTTTAAGCCATATTACAATGTTTTTGTTACCTCCTCAAAAACATACCTCAAGTTGTGTTTTGTTTCATTCATACATTTGACTAATCTTTTATTATGAGTCTGTCTGCATCTCCGGCTCAAAATGCTCTATTCCACCTTGTGATGTCATGAAGTGGTAATTTTTAGGTTAGAATCTACCATTTATCTTTTGTTCAATTGAGACGGGTAATTCTGGGGCTGAAATCATCCAAATCATCATTTTTAGCGTAGGTGTATGGAGTTTAAAACACTGTGGAGCACTTCCTGTATTACCACATCACATCACAAGGTGGAACAGAGTGTTTTCTGTTTGAGAGAAGAACTCAGCCTAAATATGCAGGTATGTTTTTTAATGAGAAACATTATAACAAAGATGAAAAAACAGTATAATATATATCTATGGGTTTCAGAATGATGATAAATTAAGATCCTTGCCATAAGGATTAACAATTAAAACAAAAAACGTATATTATTTGAAATAGTCTTCTAAATGTTCCAGATAATTAGGTAGATAGAAGGTCAAATGTACTCAATAAGAAATGTTTTTGTTCACACAGACGGGGTCAGAGTGTCTGAGCCGGTGTGCGACTCGCCGACCTGGATTGGAGCGTTTTTTGGTGTCACCGTTTTATCGTTGCTGGTAATTCTGCTGTTGGTGCTGAGGATGTGCCGAGGTAACAGTTCAGCAAAGAAGCCAGAGACGTCATTATGGACTGAGAGTCACCAACTGAACCCAAAAGACTGATTGGAAACATTTAATTTTATGCTTTTGCCACTTTATAATAACTACACTTCACTTAGCCTTAATAAAACATGAACATAGACTTAATTTAAACTAGAAGAACAAATATTTTTGGAAGAATCTTTCAGGCTCAGTCTTAATATAGCTTAGGTTCATTTATGGGTTAGGAGGAGTTTGGGTATTAATTAGGTAGTTACTAAACCTCTGAATCATTCTTTAAGAGGTATTATGCCAAATCCACAAATAGCATTTTCAAAACAATAAAAGGTAATACGGCTATTAAAAGTGTAGTTATTATAAAGTATTACCCACATTTCTGTTCTTGTTTTATATATTGTTTTTTTTAATACAAACAGCCAGCCATTAGACATTTTTAAGATCCAGTGGAGGAAATTACCTTCCTGAAGTAATGAGCATAAAATGAAAAATGCTTTTTAGTTTAGAGCTTTATGAAAAGTCCCCAGCTTCTTAGTGTTCACGATGGATAGTTACACAGTGAACCAGATCTCCTCTCAGGATTACCATTTCAAAGCAACACAGTGTGACTGACAGAATCCTGTTTTATGCAGCCATGATAGCGTGTCTCTTGTGTGAAAAAGTCAATGTGATGCGCGTGTCGAGGAGAAGCTGAAACTAGGAAGTGGCTTGTGGTTGTGAGAACTATGTGGTTGGCAAATGTGCTGTTAGATATTAGATTTCTCAGCTGAATTCATGCATCTCACTTTCTGCCAGATTAGTTATGCTCAGACTTACTCAAAAACCAAAGTAAAGGTAATTTAAACAAAGTGATTAAAGTGAACACAACACGCAGGTTTTTATTATCATATCAATAAGGTTACCAAACATCTGGGCTTAATGAAAACTGATGAATTGTTTATTGATAAAACTGATTAAAATTTGTACTAGCTCTCTGTTACCGATGGATTTTATAATGATGAAAAAAATGGGAGTGTTTGCGTAGCATCTGGTGGAGATATGGTTCGCCTGAATTGCATATACCCTGATCCTTTGCATCGGCCTTGGCATTTTCATTTACTCAGCAAAATTTCAATCTGACTCAGTCTTCGGACAACATCTATTTGCTACACTTCTCCTTGTGTGGCTGCATCGTTCCTATCAATGTTTAACACCCCATCTGCGGTGCGACTAGAATAGAATCCATTTCCATCTCCGAACCAGGCATAGACAATGCACGTTACACCCAGACAGAGAAAGCCTTTTGTCTTGTGCTTGTTTCCCACTTGTGTTAGAAAACTTGAGCAAAGCCTTACCCTTGCATTACATAGAGGACCTGAGAGATGGGGCATTTTTTCCACACAGACGCTGCAGTAGCTTCCACTTAACTGCATTGCTTTTAACTTTACCATCCTTCCACTCCCCTGTGTTTCCATGGCGATGCCTGTCAGAGCATACAAAGAAACACTCAATATGGGAGGCAAACAACAAAAGTCCAATGGTAATGCGCTGGAGATGCTCTGGCCTTCCTCCTGCCCTTGTTAACAGCTGCTATGGACTGGCATTCACAGCAGTGCACAAACTCAAAGATGTGTGGATTTTAGCAGAAGTAGCTACTAGTGTTTTATCTAATGATCCAAATATGATCTGACTGCAGTGTCATTTCATGTCTGTCTACCATACAAAAGATTCTGAACTTTTTAGAACATTTCAAAGCGTTCATGTAAACCACTTGAGGCCAACCACCCAATGAGGCCAAAACCCTTCCTATTATGAATCAAAACATATTGAGTCATATGTTTCTGTCTAAGTTGCTCAAATATCAGTTCCTGTTCTCAGTCTGGCGACCTTATTACAAAATGTACAAGACTGTTTACAATATTCTGTTGAAATCACAAGACTTCCATAATTTAGGATGTTTTGATCAAACTTGAAACAACTTTGAGTTATGCAAGCTCTTGTAAACAACTAATGTTACTTTTAGCGGTATATGGCCATATTTTCTCTTTTTCAACAACTAAAAGGTGGTGAAGAAGGTTAATGCTTTTGCTTTCATTTGAATGAAATTCTTTGTCAAGAATGTCACCTGTTTTGTTCGTAGACACACCTTATTATGTATTATGTACTAGCCACTATGTTTCTTTTACTCTGTCACTGTAAATGAATGAGGAAACAGTTGTATTTAGAGAGAGTATTGCTTTGGCCTAGTGTTTATTCATTTTAATTGTATTGTGTTATGTTTATTTAAAGCAGATCTTTAAAGTAGCCTACTTTCTGGTGAAGTGGTGGTGATAGACTACAAAGTTTTCCACAATATATTGACATACTAGCCTACTGTACATGTAATAGATTTCATCCAAAACGAGCAAGGACATAAAACTAACAATGTGCTAACCTAATTATTTATAAAACCTTGAGCTACTTATTATAACAAAAGAAAGATAGGCAACTGCAAAGCACAGACTTCTTAGAAATAAACAGAAATACATAACGAAAAGCCTCTAACCAAACAGCAAAATGTATCTAGGCTGAATTACAATTAAAGAGCCCATATTGCGCTATTTTATGATTTATATTATAATTCTGTTTCCTCATCACAAACAGACCCGAAGTTGTCTTTTACTTCCTTCACCCACATTTAACACACCTTGCATGTTTAGGCTGTGTTCATCTCTCAAACATCTCTCATCTCAAACGAAAAACCACCTTGTGATGTCATGTGGTAATACAGGAAGTCCTCCACTGTGCGTTTAAACTCCATACACCTTCACTAGAATCATTTGGATAATTTCAGCCCTGGAATTGCCAATGTTTACTACACTAAAGGTAAAATGCAGCTGTGAACTTAAAAACACCCGCTTCGTGACGTCACAAGGTGGAACAGAGCATTTTTGAACAACTCCAAGTACGTTTTTGAGGAGGTAACAGCATTATACCATGGCTTAAACCTCCCAGGAGTCAATTTTGTGTAATATAGGACCTTTAAATGTCATAAATGAATAAAAAATGACCCTCGTTGCGTTAGGGCTTGGGGTGAGAAGGGGAAAACTCTTGCCTGATGGTGAATTATGTAACCATGTCTCCTCTGTGAAGTTTTGGTGCCTGCTCAGCGCGCGCTCTTCGACTCCCTGAATCTGTGCTTATTTTCTGGTTTTCGCTCGGAGCTCCCCCACGGCCCGCCTTGCCTCTGATCCGCGTGTTTCCCCCCCTCACACGATCAAACTGACATACCCTCAAGTCCTACAGCCTGCACGATGTGACCGCTAGAGGGAGCTGACGTTATCCAGATGCGCACGGCCGCGTCAACAGGTGCGCGCTGCTGCTGGGGTGAGTCACATGGCCGAGTTGTCATGGTGAAACTTGACATCTTTCACATATTTCTTGTTTATTTAGCCTTTCAGAGTTTGACGTAAGCGGGTGAAAAAGTCAGAGTGATCACGAGGGGGGGGCAGCAGCACCTCCTCAACAGATTCTAACACGGTTGGACTCAGAAAATCATAAACGCAATGGGCATGGGGGATTGCCACAGGATTGTAGCATTGATACAGTCAGCTTTTCTGTGTTATTTCTATTAAGGGCCGCTGTTTTCCTGAGAGACAGCATAAGAAGGCATATCACAGTCCAAAATAAAGAACGCGTAATGGCGCAATATGAAGTAATAGTCTGTTCCTCTGGCTGTCAGGGGAACACTCAGCAGACTAACCAGATTTCTTCCTCATTTTCTTTGCTAGACTCGCAAACATCACCCTATAAGTGCTCAAATGCTGGTAAAGTTATTAATTTTTTATAGACAGGAGCTTGATGTTTCTCCATACAACGTTTGTTATTTGGGGTGTACAGTATATATTTTCTGACAACAAAAAACTACTTAGGCCTGAATAAAATGTCTTAACAAGGTCTTAGGCAGCACTCAAAACTATATACCCGCAATACACTATGTCTATTCGGGTCTAAACTGAAATGAACTTGAAATAAACCAGATTAAATATTGCAATACTTAGTTCCATAATAATTCACTGCAAAGCTTTTTTATTGACTTGTGAAATGGTGGTAGTAGCAAATAGTTGAACCTGCATTACCAATATATTAGGTCTAATTCTAGTGTTTGTTGGCATAAATTTGGAGTAACAGCACATTTGATCAGATTGTGAGTCTATCTCCCACTGTTAATTATGTTTGTTGTTGACTCTCTTTGGAGATAGTGATAAGCACGCAGCATAGTTCACTTTGGGAGGTATTGATTGATGTGTCAAAAACGAATGGCTCTCGCGTTCCCATTTGTGTATTATTTGTCTGTTTGCAGATACAGCACTGATTCGTCTGATGTTGTCTTTGGCATCCATCTTCGACGATGCTTCTCAAAGTGAGCTCATATCTAAATGACAAACAACACATTGATTTTACCATTTATGGAATAAAACATCTGTAAAAGCAAACTGAACTGATAGGACAATATCTCATTGTATTGATTCAAAACCTTCACTAGTCATTTATAGAGAGGTTGAGAATATATTTTGTTAGTACTTGATTTATAAATAAAGTTCCCTGTGGTAGTTGGAGAAAATATTAAATGAATAGAAGCAGATTTTCAAATGTACAGTAATCAGTAATTGTAAAGTAGCTGTTACTTATTTCTATTTCCATTTCCTGCTGTTGTTCCATTGGTGTTGCAGGGCCTGGAATCTTTTCTGGATGGACAAACCTTGGACATAGAAATATACACTTCTATTATAGCAGTACTGTAAAGGGGTCACAAACCAGTGTATCATTTTGGGCTGCTTTGAATAATTCTGCAGACATTCTGGTAGACATGGTTAAATATTCACATGTACTAGTTTCCGTAATGTGCAGTTACTGGCAATCATTCATTTCTGCAATATGGAAATTGCGCTCTTTGTTGAGATGGACAAGGGCAACATGAAACAGGCTTTTTCAAGAAGACACAAGTTGTTTCATTTTCATGGTGTCAGCTAAAATTTGACTACATCTTTATTCTTAGTACATGTCTCAGATCAGAGACAGAAATCCCCAAACTTGTTTCCCTCACTTGTGACATCATACACATCAGCCCTCACCTTTCTTCATTTGAACTAAAGCATTTATAGAGTCATGGAAATTAATTTATATCATTGTCGACTGTGTTCCACTTTCAGAATTGCCAGGGAGAAATTTTTGTTAGTCTTAGTAGTTTAATGACAGGTTTGTTTTCCAATTTTAGTTTCCTCAAAGATTTGTCTTCCATTTTTAGTTTCCTATTAGTCCCTGAGACATTAGGTGATGTTTTTACACTCCTTTCACCAAGAAGAGAAGATGTCATCAGGCGCTACCCGCTGATCACTGGGTGTTTTGACCCTGAACTGCAACACCCTCCCGGCGGTGGGTCAGGAATGGTGGCCAACTCACTGCTCATCCCCTCCTCAGGGCTTCCAGCTCGCCTTTTCTCTCCTGTTCCACAACCAACAGGAGGCCTGCTCTGCTGCTCACCCATTCTCCTGGTTGCTGCTCTCCTTTCCCTTCCAGTAACTCCAGTGGCAGTGAACATTCTCCATACCAATTGGGAAGGGGATCCCACAAGGCCTGATATATGGCACTTCCCATCGAAGGCCTCACCACATCCCCTGTCCCAAGGCACAGTGAGTTTGATGACCTTTATTGCCTCCTCTGGCCATAGCATCAGATCTGGCATTAGAGTAACTTGGACAACTTGGGAAATGCCATGGCCCTATGTGGGGAAGCCGGCCCGAGTGATCAAAATAGGAGGCAGACTCAAAAGAAGTCCCATTAGACACATTTATTCCAGTGTAGTGGTACACCGTGAACACACAAAAAATAATCCATATGTACAAAAATTAACGGTGCTCAACGAAAAACAAAGCAACCAAACTTAAACAACTGAAACAAAAGCCACATGTACCCTGGCTACACTGGTGTTCCCCATCTGTCTAATTGCCCAGACTAAAATACTTCCCTGTACCGGAAGCCCCACCCCCGGTCTACTCCATCTCTTGTCCAGGGGGCGGTGGGAGTAACATAAGCCTATATTCCATAAAACATCTCTCGGGCCCGAGTCCCTTTACTAACAGTGTTTAACTAAATAAACTATAAACACTTAGTTCAGGAAATGAAAATACACAAGACATTAACACAAAGAAATAAACAAACTTAAATCAGATTTTCCCCCTCCACATGGTCTGGCCCACGACCCCACTCAAGCCTATAAAATGGCCGACATAAGGCACACCCCCTCTTTGTCTGGACCATGTGGAGATGCAGGTAAGATGATTATTGGACTGAACTGAATAGACACATGTAACTAAATAAAATATATTTAACTAACAAATTTGTGGTGATTTAAACTGATTACAACAAAACAAACCCGGGATAGTTCTATTTCGTTGAGTGAAGTTATAGAAAATGAACAAACATGTGCAAAATCAAATCATAGTACTATTAAAAGGGACAAAGGCCCACTTTGTCACACCCTACAATCTAAACTTTCTTTGAGCAAGTGCTGTCTTACATCCTGAAAACACCTGTGTCATGGTTCCCCTTTCTCCGCAGAGCTGAACCAGTAGATTGTCTTTTAGCCCCAGCCCGTGCAGGTTAGAAGGAGTCGGAAGTGTGTCATACACGGATTGGAGCAGAAAGGAGATGCGAAAAGGCTCCAGTCATACTTACTCCTCCTTCCTCCTCCTACACCTGCTTCCGCTGCCCACTTGCACACTTTGCCACCTTGAACTCATCCATGGCGGAAGACAATGGGAGCTGGCCTGATCTTGTGTATAGGCCTTTGGATGTGAAGCTTGGAGGGATCCTTAACCAGGAGGTATTTATTTACCTTTCTTTTGACTCATTCTACACTTAAGCAGCTCATAGGCAGCTCATACATCATTAGAAGTCAGATGAGCCTCGGCAGAAGGTTGTGCTGGTAAATTTCCCCTGGAATTCCTGATTTCTCGATACACTTCAGCCAATCAGTGAGTGTATATGTAAGTTTTTAGGTGGAGGATGCATAGAGATATTGTTCTGCTGGAATATTCCACAGAATGGCATACAATTTTGCCATCACCATAGTGACAAGATGACTCCACCAAATCAAGTGTTTTTGGCAGTAAACACATCTGTAATTGAATACATGAAACAGAGATAAATGTACTGCATGCCATACAGTGACAATTAGCAATAACATGATGGACTATCAGAAAAGTTACATAGAGCAGCTTTTAAATTTCATGGAATAGCTTTTACAGCTTCCAGAAATAAACCCATCCCGGTAGTTGCAATGCATCATTGACTGTGAGTGACAGTAAAATAAATGATACTTTTTACTATTAAAATACATGACTTGAGCCAGACTACAACTGAACACGATCATAGTTCTTTCCTGTTTATTGTAAAGTTGGCTTCTTATGCTTTCATTTTGGGTCAGCTTTGATTACTGCACACAGCAGGCCATTGCTCCAAGTGCTCTCTCTTCTTCCCATGTTTGCCCAAAGTGCTCTAGCTTTTTACTTTGGTCAACTTTTCTATTTATGCATAACACAACTCAAATCAGTTAACCAGTTTTAGTTCTGTAGAGACACTTTTCATTTCTATGTTGTCACCATAAGAGAACTAGGTTGTGATTGTTTGGGGCAGTTGGCTTGGGCTCAGGTGTTGACCAGACCCTCTGAGAATATTAAACCCATCTGACAGTAACAGCCTCAGATGTCTCATTTGGTTTAAAGGGGAAGTGCAGGACAGAGGATGAGGCCACATTACCCATATTACCATAACATTAATATATTCATTGGCATGGGTATGATAATTTTTAGGGCATGTACTGATTCTTTCATGTTATGAATCTACTTATTGACAGAAAAGAATGACATAAATTAGCTGGAACCATGCAATACAGCCCATAGCATTTACATGTCTAGTCTTGTATGAGAACTATTTACACTGTGGGATATATACATGCTGCTGGTTTCACTGTAGCCTATACCACTGTAGAATTAAGTCACTCTGGCAATGACTGATAACTAGAAGTGCTGCAGTTCTGACATGCTAAATTGTGCAAGGCATTTCCATAACAATGTTCTCTAATCTCAAATCTGAAGTTTTTGAATTTGTCTTCCTGGAACATAAAACCCTGCTCTTTTTGTGACCTAAAAACATGTCATCGAAGATAACATTCAGTACAAAGTATTTATAGTATTTCCCTTACATTTCTTGATATGCTTCTTGATAGAATGAGTCTATGACTGTCTACAAACACAGCTCCAGTATCCACTCATGATTCCAAAACTGACTGAAGCGGTCAAACTTTTGAAGTGTGAAAATAGGAAAACAACAGTTAAGCCGCTCTGAGTCCGTTCAACTTCAGTGTTATCAGAAAGTGATGGGGCATCACTGGGGAAGGGGCCTGTTAGCTGAGGGATGAGAGGGAGCCAAAATGTCAGCCGCTTCCAAAACACTGGCTCATCGGTGTCTGTGCTGGGGAACAAATATGGCAGTGCACTATCGAGAAACTCTATCAGCCGAGGCCATGCGAGAGGATCATCAGCCAATATATCAGCCTGCTGCACTTAAGGCTGTCCACACCCCAAATGCTGTCTGGATCCAACAAAGAGTTTACCGGGAAAAATAGTGCAAGACAAATGCTGTGGTCTGAGCACTATTGTTTTAAACTATATCTAAGAGAAAAGGGGCCTCCTCATTAGGTTATGACCACTGACAGGTGACTGTTGATGCAAGTTAAAGCCATAGTATGTAACTTTTTTGCCCAAATTTTGGCTTTGGCTTAAATATGGACCTTCTCTTACTTGTTTCCATGAAATGTTGTTCCTTTGGCTATAATATTGCATAGTATGGCATAAAACCATGGAGAATGTTCCACAGTATGGTTTTAACTTTCTATTGTGATGCAATAATGCAGGTGACATGCCACTCCTCATACTGTCACTTTAATAAAGAATTTGTTACCAAATGCAAATGTTTGATTAGATTTGTGGAACACTTGCCTGTTTGTCTGATGGGAAATGAGTTGTTGAGGAGCAAATAAAAGTCCCACCTCCCACTCATCAATTTTTAATCACTAAAAATGGCAATTTTTTTATGCTGGCCAGTGATACATCAAGCCACCAATGGCTTCTGACCTTTGTCCACAGTAATAATTATAACAGCAGAAAATAACTGTGCACTACAGTGATGAAGCTTGGGCTCAATATTGAGCTGTTTTTATCCAAAGACTGAAGACTACACTGTAAAAGTCAAACAAACTCCAAGAAGAAAAGTTGTAGAGAAATCTTCTGGTCAGTTTGCCATTATTTTCCACTTTATCTTGCTTTGACGCATTGACTGGGAGAAGAATGGTCCTCAAAGTGAGATGCTGTCACTACTCAAAAGCTAATGGAACAGCAGCATCAACCTGACAAACTACCAACCAAATATATGTTCTTTTTCCACACCGCAGCCTTCACATCGTCATGGAAACGCCATACTGTGACAGCAACCTGTGCCGGGTGAGAATCAAATCTTTCAGCTCACTTTGTTACACCGCCACTCAAATCTTAGTCCTTGGTGAATTGTTATATTTGCATGCGAACACAAATGAGGCAGGCAGATCGACGGAGATGGAAGACAGGCAAATCAAATAGATCCATCAGACAAACAGAGACAATCCCGATAATATTTGCTGTTTGCTTGTGTTTGGGATTGGAGCATTTGACTAGCTATTAGCGCCATCAGGAAACACAGCCATCCACCAGTGCACTGTAAAAAATAGACAAATTAAGATGTTACTGAAAGACTGGCACGCTATTCGTCACTGAACTAACAAAACCTTTCAAAATGTTACGGTCCATTTTGAACCATGGGAATTCATAACAGTGTCAGTGTTTGCTTACACAAGTTCAGTTATGTGAAAGAATGCGATTTCGTTGAGCTGCAGTCCTGGTAGTGGAATTATGACAGCTACTAAATATGGCTAATTGTTGCTATGTACTGCAAATATGTTTATCAAAATAGAAACAGCTAGACACTGCATAGACACAGAAAAAAATGTTTCCAAGTCCTAAAATAATTTTCCTGATTCATGAAACTTTATAGAAAATGCTGTCTTGCCAAAACTTATCTGCAAACTTATTTCAAACTTAACCTAAATAGTTTGAGAGTGTGACAACTGACTGATTTGGGGCAATCACACAACCCATTATAGAACTAACTTGATGTGTTTTACAGTGTGGGGTTGATGATATTGTTTACACCCCTCCAGTGTTGCACGCCTGACAATGTTTTTGTCACTGTTTATTCATGCCATAACTCCTCTCCTGTCAGCTTCCTGTGATTTAGCTGGTGATGCTTGTGCACTCATGTCTTCATTAGCAGTGGTTTAGATACCCCCCCTCTTCCCTCTCCCATTCCCCCACTCTCCAGTCCCTATAGTCTCCCTGCGCTGTGCTCTGTTGGGCCCATCAGCTTCCATCAGGGTGTTACCGCATGTGTGGCGCTCCCGCCACTGCTGTCTGCTAACTCGTGTCGCTAATTAGCTGACAAACATCGTACAGCGAGAGCCTGGCACATTTCAGAATTAGGCTTAAATACATGCACGAGGAAGAGTATCAAGATGGACTTTATTTAAGAGTACTACAGGCCATACGGTGTGTTGGGAACTTTTTTTATTGATGGGAATGTACAGATATGTCTTAGGTGCCATATGTCATACAAGTTTCTACAATGGTATCCCTATGGTTTGGGTGAAGGGAAGACAATGCAGAGAAAATGACTATGGAGTATAAAGGTGGAGGTTGTGCAAGTGGATCAAAAGTGGAAGAAACAATAGAACAAAAATCCTTGGTTGTAAGTGTGGCATGCAAGAATCACAGCAATCAAATACAAGAGTGAATGGTTAATTACATAACATTTCATATTAAGAGTTGAGGTTTTGTGTTTTGTTTTGTGTTTTTTTCCAAAATGAAGCATTTTTTTTTTCAATTGAGCAATGAACAATGACAGTAAAACAAAGATTGGTTGAGGTTTCATGTTCTAGTAATGGGGGAAGTTTAATTCATTTATTCATGTAGCAGAACTGATTTGAACAAGCTTTTAAGGTACATTAAAACATTTCCTCTCCTCGTTTGAATATTTCTTCTTAAATTATGTTTCTTCAACTTTAATTATGCTTGTCACATTTCTGACACCGCGTATCACATGAGGAAGGTTTTAGTCCGCACATTTCCATTTGTAAATAGACCAAAATAATATGACAAAACAATCCAGGAAATTAAGCTTGGGCGCATGTATTATTCAAATTAATATTAACACGGTAGAGTAGTGTAGAGCTAGGCCAGGATTTATGAACCCATACGCAATATTCAAAGCTTAGGCCTTATGGGGAAATGATTTTATTGCTGCATTATATAGGTCCTCTCCTTAGGCCCTATAGGTCGCTTTGTTTTATTGAATACTGGAAAACAAAGAGGGGCTGGCTTCTTGAATTATTACAGATTCAACTACAACTTAATACATAGTTTATGGCAACTACAAGATAATATATATTTTTATGACAAGAGAAGCATTGCTCAGTTTTTTTTATCTTGATTACATGTACAAATGACCACTATTATGTCACTATTACTTCATATCTCAACACCCAAAGGACAAAACCCAGAGCCAAAGCAACAAACAAAGCATTGTGGTCTACTCCATTCAGTGTAGTGAAGACTGTAGTGAGAATGAAGAGAATGTACCAACACCGGTGTGAGAGCTCCTCCGGACCCCATTCTGTTATACTTCTCCATCGCAAAGCCACTGACCACTCCTTTGAAGATAGAGAGGTTCAGATTTTAGCCACAGAAAATAAATGGTTTGAGAGAGGAGTTAAAGAAACAAGACAATCCTTTCTTGAACAGGAATGGGGGGCTCAGACATCGTCTATCCCCTGTTTATAACTCCATCCTCAGACCTAAAGCAAAATAAAGAAAACAACTGGGCTAGCCGCGATGCTAATAGGTGTGAAATCACTCATTAGGGGTTTGAAAGACTATGCTAGGAGTAGGACTCAGGCACAGTGCACACTTAAGGTAGCTCAACAGTCCTAGCCAAAAAATAGAAACTGTAAACAATAGGTGTTTTTAGTTTGAGTGTAGCTTCTCCCTTCAGACAGATATAAGACAGTGTCCACCAGAAATCTGACCATAACTGAAGAAGCGGCTTGGATGAGCAGCAAAACATCTTCACTCTTACAACTTTTTGTCCAGTTGACAGATTTTAGATTTTTCTCTTACTATCAACACCCAACACATATCTGAATGGCAAGCTTGAACAGGACAAGAGATGGTAAATTAGGTTTTATGCTATTTTGACACATCATCACATTTCCAATATGACGAATTCCCTTGTCTTCTGGAGCCTTGTATAAATCAACCCTTCCACTGTGCCCCTTAAGTGCATTACCAGTAAAAGGAAACTAAGAATGTAAATGGAGCCATTATGACAGATAATGATCTCTATTAAGTCTAATTTATGACCCTTGTTAGCATAGTCAATGTGAGAGTGTTCCATCACAGCTCAGTTGGCAAGTAGTTCTCCTCATAGAAATCAGCAACGGACAATAGAGATAGGGACTGTTGGGCATGGAAGGTTCATATTTTTTTTCTTCCCTATGTACTGTAAGTAATATATTTACATAGGGGAAAGTAACCTCTGGATTTGCCCTGTCCTTCAGTGTCCCTGGGAGCAGTGGCATTGGCATAGATGGTACATGGTCACATTTTAATATAGCGCTTTTCCACCGTCAAGGCACTCAAAGCACTTTACATCTCATTTCATTTCTTTTATGTATTTATTTCGAGTAGATGAACAAACTTAATGTACATTTCAAATATTTTTTCCTTTGTTACGTTCAAAAAGGAGTGGGAGGAAGAAAACTTATTAAATCCCAGTCCTTTCTCCCATAAATTATATGCTTTGTTTAAGCTTCCGTTTCATCAAGAAACCACTCACCCATTCACACACACATTCATACACAAGTGTACACAGACACTGGAGGCAAGATGAACTGATTTGTCCAAGGACACAACAAGAGCATTTATCTATGGGGAGCTAGAGTCACACAGCCAACTTGTGGGTCAATGGATCTGAAAACTCTAGCAGTGATCTTTATGTCAAGAGCAGGATTGGAACTGCAAACCTTTGGATCAGTGGGCAAACACTCAACCAATTGAGCTACTGTTCTTCTTATTTTGCGCTTTAGGACTCAAATTCTCCTTTTGTGCATGTTTTTGGTTGGTGGGGAAACTGGAGGAGCAAATCAATTAGGATACAGGAAGAACACACTCCATAAGTAGGGACACTACACAAATACTTTCAAGACAGATTAGAAGAGTCCTTGAAATATCTCTTCTTCCTTCTCGCTCTCCCCTCTCCCTCTCTTTCTTGGTACAACTTGTACCTTCAGCAGCACAATAGCTAATTACTTATACTATTACATGCATAGTAACATATTTAAAAGTACTTATTTTCAAATGATTTCTTTTATTCCCTTGCGCAGTGTCATTATGGTTATGTCACTTTATCCAGTAACTTCTCATGTAACTTCTTACAACTTCTCAACACTGCTCTTTAGGGCCTGTGTTAACTAAGGTTAAAAGATAACAACCACAAAGATATAAGCATTCTATATAGTTTAAAAAAAAAAAAAAAAAGGTTCATTTTTTATTTCTCTATCAAGAAAAAATATACTTAAACTGGAAAGCTGCCAATTCCCTTGTGGAAATAGAGGAGCTCCCAAGACACTGTTCATAGCACATTCTGTTTTATTCATCCTCTGCCATCTCAGACTAATTACACCCTTGCGTAACACACTATCACTGGCCTGCTCTTTTTATGCCTACTTCCCCAAAAATGATGAAGTAGGCAATGACCCTGCACCAGCTCTCCACACTCTTTGGGACCTTTTTCAAGCATTATAATTACAAGATTGCGATACAAACTGGGCCTCTCCGTGATGACTGAATACTATTATCAATTAGTCTGCAGTCTTTTGATTTTGTTGTCTTCTTAAAGGGCATATTCAAAAAGAAAAAAAAGGGGTGTGAGTTTGCATATTTAGACACATTGCAATCACATGTGGGAAAAAGATCAGTTTTGGCTGTGGACATTGAGGGTCTCTGATTAGGGGCGTGGTCAGGAGAGGAGCACTGACAGCGTTCAGCTTGTAATTAGAATGTGTTTACTCTGAGCTGGTTCTTGGTTTTGTGGTTTCTGTAATGGGTTCTTGTGCTTTGAGTTAAAGTGCGCTTAAATATGTCTGTCAACGTTTATAGAACTAAAGCTATTAATGATAAAAACATAAAACATATTACTATTACTTTTATACTACTGATTTAGCGTAAACTGTTACCATGTTCAACCAGCCTGATTCAGTTTCCCTGTATCTGTACCAGTGGTGGGGGGAGTACTCAGTTTTGTTACTTGACTAAAAGTACAGACACGGAGGTAAAAAGTTACTGAAGTAAAAGTATCACATGAAAAAAATCTACTTAAGTAAAAGTATTTAAGTACCTGTTTAAAAATGTGCTTTAATAGTAAAAGTAAAAGTGTTGTTGATTTGTTAAAGTGTTAAACGTAGTGATATTGATTAAAAATGATACATATTTTGGTCAACAGTAACAATACAAATAAAAGTCTTAATTTTTCTGACATTTTTTCTGTATTTATTCTTGTTTGCTCAAAGCCGAAGCTTGAACTCGAAAACTTTAGTGAGGATGTGACCGCGAATATGGTAAAAATAACCCTTCAAATCATATGAAAAGTACTTTTTATTTCAGTCCAGTTCGCAAATGTAGTACAGTAGAATGTACAGATACCTGCTCTCAAATGTAGTGAAGTAAAAGTAAAAAGTATCCACTGTAAATTTAAGTAAAAATTCAAACTAATTACAGTATTTTACTACTTTTACTTCGTTACCTTCTGCCACTTATCTCCACAAAGCGTCTCAGAGATGTTTTCATTGACTAAACAGTTTGCAGTCTGTGCTATGGTTAGATTAGATGCTGTAGAACAAAAACACAATTGTTAGTACCATATATATCCTATGCGTATCTCCCTGGACTTGAATCTTATGAGAATGCTGCACGGTTGGTTTATATATCTGATGGTATTTGAGCTTTTTTGCTTGGCTGTCAGCCTCAAAGTTTCTGGATAAACCGATATTTTGATTGGACCTAGCACCAGACTAAATAAAATATATGAAGCGTTATTTGAGCTCTTTGTCAACACTGCACAAAATGCTTTCTGACAGGTTTGTAGGGAAACAGAGCTGTGGATGTTCAAAATCATGGCTTTAGATATATATTTTTTTCTTATTATTGACTTTATCCCTGTAAATGCTCCAAACTGTGCTTTCTTTGTGGTAAAATATTCAGTGTTCATGTGCCCCAGGAAGTCAACGATGCACCTATTCTCTGAGAGGCTTTAAAACAGCTCTGTAGTCTGTGCAGAACTTATTTGCTGTCAAGATCAACAGCCCATACAAAATAATACAACTCCAATGACAATGTCGGCGCCCATGGCAACTTCTGGAATAAGGTGAATACTGTTTCAAAATATCATAAGAGTTTATCAGTCATAGCTTGTACAACCCAAAGGCTATGTCTTGATTTTTTTTCTTGATAGATTTGTTGAAAGACAAATGGGTTCATTGATTACAAACTAAAGCAAATCGACCTGTAAACCTGGCACAAACATGACTATCAGTGTGTAGGTATCTAGAGAAATCTGTGTCCAAGATGTCATTACTGGAAGGAACCCAGACCCAGAATGAACGAGGATAAAAAACACCCCCCAGAACTTACAAGAGGCCTAATCTATTTAAAGCTTATATTTCAAAGCTAACATAAAAGCGCTTCCTCCGGCCACCCTACACCAGTGAGTTCTTTAAAGTGGATATGTTTTACTTTTACTTCACTACTATCTGTACTTTCTACTCCACTACAAGACTTAAAGTAAAACTATTCATCATTATTGTGTGAGACCTGCTGAAAACACAAACACATTTATTTTTAACACATTCATAATCTGAGCAAACAAAATACGCAAATAAAAACAGCTAGGAAAAAACTATCGATTCAAATGTTTCTGTTGAACAAAATTTAGCACAAATCTTTATCAAAATCACTACATTTGAAGCCTTATAAGATCTCAAAATCTGTGCAAAATATTTGTATTTTTTACTCTTTAAGTACATTTTTAAAGGGGTAATTTAATAACTTTTGCTTCTGTAGATTTTTCATGTGATACTTTCACCTTTACTTGAATATTTTTTTGCTCTGGTATCTGTACATTTACTTAAGTAACACAATTGAGCTATTCTTTCAACTGGCTGTTCCCTGCAGCACATTATCAGGCTTTTTGACACTTTACAACCATTGCTACGAGCCCCATGGTACAAACTTATGTAGCATTAAAGCTATAGGCGGCCATCTTAATGCTTTAACCTTTACCCACATGTAAGCAACAGGTCATCCGCATTAACGGCCTTGAAAACATTACTCTGGAGCTCCTGGTGCCACAACAGACCCATTAGCCCCGCGGTGTAATAGGTGCTTCCGCTGGTAAGCCGCTTCTACCTTATAACACATGCTGTGCAAAAACGCTCAGAAATCAGAGGTGGATGAAAAACCTGTTCAATATGAGTCAACTTATAGCACACAAAAGCTAAAACTGGCCTGTTCAATTGTATCTAGCACCCCAACAATTAGGCAGCAATTTTTGGGCAAACTAAATTAACTTTCTTTAATTATGTATCGATCCTTGCACAAAATTAGTACACAGCAATCGGTCCATTCATCATTCCTGGGTAGGCACGTAGCCCGGGGACCCATCTCTGAGCTGGGGTTGGCCAAGGCTACCTACCGTACATGGAGGATTTGTCTATATATTATGCATTATATTCATCCTACATATGAATGTGAGCAGATATGCAAAATTCTGTTTCCAAGTCAGTGCCATCAGCTGTTATTATTTTCATTTTTTCACTAAATTAAAATACCTTTACTGTGTTGTTTTGCTACTTATTAGCATAATGCGATAACCCTCTGCCCTACAGGCTAATGGCTAATAATGCCATAGTCAATGTACTGACCCGAGAGTAGCAGCTAAAGGGGAGTTCAGCCATTAGCATAGTTTGAAAATGTATTCTAAATGCTGCATGTCATCAAAAACCGGCAGTTCACTTTGCACAAATGGCGAGAGGGCGCTGGTCCCTTTGATGTGCTAATAAAGTGTTTTGATTTCTGTGTGTCAAGCATGTTTTAACAGTGAGAGAGGCATTCCCAACAGCTACCACTTGAAAATCAATTAAAACCCCATTGCTAACAGGCCCCTCAGTTCTAAAGGAGGGGAGAAAAAACACATTTTTCCACTCGGAATCATTTGAGAAACAAAAATGAGAAGATACAGCGTCCTCAGGGAGCTGTATGTGAAATGCGGGATCCAGATTTCTTCGGTGCAAAATACCCTCCGCTTTATGTGTCATGGTGCACTATTACAACTCCGGTAAAAGACACAGCCAACTGGGCCATTAAAACATATCATGCAATGCTGACAATCGATTGCATGTACAGTTATGGCACAAAGGGATGAAACGATAGTCTACTGTATTTTAAGTCGCGGTGAAGCTAGTGTTAATTAGTGGTACGATTGCTGCCAAATCTGTCAAAAGAGGATTAATTAATTCCCCAACCATTATATGGCAGTGGCACAATAAGAATATTTTCCACAGTATTTCATTACCATCACAAGATTTCTAATTGGAGCTCTTATTGATTCTAAACCTCCACTTTTTGCTTTAGAAGAAAATGTGTGCCTTGTTTGGCAAAAGAAAATTAACAAATTAATGATCTAGCTCTTCAGAGGGAAAATAGTAAAGGCAAGATCCAATTTAGATGAATATAAATCACCAATCAAGTAAAAAGAGTTGCAAATACTCTTTCCATTAAGTTGTAAAGTTGTATCTGTAAGAGTATGTAAGAACATGTCGGGTAACACTTAACAAAAACTTCCTTCATAATAAATGTAGGAGAGGTTTATTTACCATCAATGCGGGACCCTGGATACATAAACCAGGATTGTCCATTTCAATCTAGTCCAGTCTAGTCTGGCTATACGTCTGTTGTAGGGAGTATTATACCTCTGATACGTAGGCCAAGACAACAGGAACTTAGCTGGCAGTGTGGGGCCATTTCTCTATCAGTTAAGAGCATAGACTGTATAAAGAAGTGTGACGTGTGAGTGTGACGTGTGAGTGTGACGTCACCCATAGCGCTGGGCTCCAGTTAAATGAAGCTTGTCAAGGCTGGTGGTTACAGGGGCCGATTTGCAGCCAAGTTCCATATTTGGAATTTTAACCACAAGTATCATAGCAACCAAAGAGCCAATCAGGGGTGAGACTGTTGAAGGTAGCACTCCTCCATGCTAAATCAGAGGTGTGGCTTAGCAACACTGTCAACCAAATCTGTTGTTAAAGCTACCGGGAGTGACCACAGGGAAAGAAGGCACCTGATTTGCACCTGATGTTCATATCTTGATTTACGGGCACAATAGCGAAATAAAAAATACCAAAGAGCGGGTTAATACGAACGATTTAAGACCAAAATGATGAGCCTGACAGCAGCAGTTAAAGAGAGAGGGGTGACAGTTTTTCAGTAGAAAGTGAATTGGAGCCAGAAGTGCGCCCATGCTCGCTTCCTATATGGAACACAGCAGTTAGCAGGTTAGCTATATCCATGTTAGGGTATTAATTAAATAGTTACCAAGCCCGAATTATTCTTAATCAAGAATTTGTTCATTATGAATTAACTCTTAGTTCATACATTATTAAAGCTACTTAAGGCAAAGTTATTAAAAAGTTGTCACATGAAGTATCACCGAAGTTACAGCTGCAGTATTGTTATTCATTATGAATTGTCACTTTTTGTTTTGCAGGGAAGTTTTTGTCTTATTATAGCACCCAAACTGTTGAAATCCCCAAATCAATAAACAGTGTTATTCCTGGCTTCTTGCTGTAAGATGAGAAGTTGAGACTTGCACCACTTTCCCTGCTCTAATCCTGGCTGTTGCAGGAGTGTTTCCATACCATTTTTGCCCTGATGTTTTTGACGTGCAATTTGTTTAGGCACCATTTCTTTTGGTGTCCCACTTCGAGCTCAGAATCTGTGTGCGTTGGAAAGCAGGCCTATGCATGTTTTTCTGACTTTACATTTACACGACTGGATATTTTGTACCTTTCCGAAAAACAGACTTTGCTCAAGATATACACTCAAAGAGCAAAATAAATCAGATCTTTGCTGAAAGCAGGGACTTATAAAAAGGAAGCACATTGTAAGGTGTTTAGAGAGTGTTTCAAAGCAGGTATGTGGCATCTCCATCCCTGTATATGTGTGTTCTTGTGGATAAATATGCAAGGCTGTTTGTTTAAGAGAGTGCAGTGCATGACTCAGCCTGGGGTAGGCAGGCAGCTCGTGTTTCGCAGCTTGGCAAGAAAAAAGATACGATCAGAGTGACCCCACCATCAGAAGATGCCCCGAACACCATCTCTGCCAAAACAACCCAAGCCATCCTGAAATGTCTATCTGTCACACTAAACTTCCATTTGACTGCTTTTTCTTAAATGAGACTGAATGCACTAGACCGGATTTGATAACTAAAAGCTACTGAGGAAGCACTGACATTAGCCAAGGCATTAGGCATATCTTATGGAGATAGTGCCCAGACCTGGACTCAAATGAAGGAAGTGTACTTTATTACTTTATAGTAATAACATAACATTTCTTCATTCTAATCTTACCTGAGGCTGGGCGATATGACCAAAAATTAACGATGTTCTTTTTTCCCTCACATCTTAAAAAACCTTTCAGTATTAATTTTGTGAATATAAACAAGATTTTGATTAGTGCTATTAACTCAGCGATCACTGTCACACTTTTTCCTCCAAAGTCTTAACTCTGACAGAGGATTGGCTGGAGACCTCTTGATTAAAAAGGCCTAACTATATCATTGACAGTTAGAAATGGTTGATCTCAATTGTATTTGAATCTGACTGATTTCACAGCCCCAGTCTCACCTATAGTAGCTGGAAGTATTACCTGAGCTATTTTGGAGTGCAGAATGTATATGTATATACAAATATAAAACCTAGCCTATATCACACCATAACAAGTGCACTTTATGGCACTGCTTTGGTGTTGCAACTATAGTAAGAGAACACGAAAAGCAAAAGTGTCTTGCTAACAGACAAGTGGAGCTGATTGGAGCACTATCATCACTAACTCACTCTCAGGCCCTTCAGAGCCACTTACTGCGCTAAGGATTTATTGTGTGACTTCTTCCTTCACTGGCATCAATACCTCAATGTCACCTTTAGTAGGATTTAGCGCCCGGGCAGTCTCACTTGTCCTGTATATGGTTTCTCTGTCAGCAGTGAAGTTACATCTTTCTCAGTGCCACTGCTGAGGATCCTGGGACATATTGAGCAAAAATAAGGACAATATGGTGTCAGATCTGTATTTCATTTACTAAACATGCATGCTTCCTGGAATTGTCCGCTTGACTTTTGGTGTGTTCTTGACTGGAGTTCAAAGTAAGAACATAGATTTAACTTAATACATTCATCTGCTTTGCCTTTGTGAACATCCTTTAATACTTTGAAGTCTAG
Source organism: Periophthalmus magnuspinnatus (assembly GCF_009829125.3). Lineage (NCBI taxonomy): Eukaryota > Metazoa > Chordata > Actinopteri > Gobiiformes > Gobiidae > Periophthalmus > Periophthalmus magnuspinnatus. The sequence goes on from NC_047146.1 coordinate 10,572,563, forward strand.
TCTAAGCTTAACAGTGGGATTTGACTTTCTGAAAATAACTTCATAATAGTGTTTTATTTTTACGCATTGGCTTGGCTTAAGTTCCTGTATTGAGTTCTGGGCCTTCCCTTTAGGGCTGCACCATAGTCCCCCATACAGCAAGTATAAGGCTCTGTGATTGAAATAACTACAACTTGAAATGGTGTTCCTTGTCATAAATCATATTCCTCCCTCATAAGATTCACAGCGCCCCAGACCGGAGGATTTAAGGACTTAAAAAATGCTGACTTGACTACACCTCCATGCCAACCCATACCAGACCTACAGCACCAGTCACTTTAACATTCTTGAAATAACTTTATTTATGAACTGCAGCCAAACTCCACAAAACTTTGATTAGCCTCACTTTACCCATTACCCACTGTACTGTAAGGACAAAAACTCAAGATAGCACCAATCCCAAAACTGCTTTTACAGACAGTTTTTCTCATTATCATTTTACGTTAATAGAAAGCTGTATTTGACCATGGACTTGTTCGAGCGTTGCACAATTAGATTTCCTGACTTGTCCCTGGTGTAATGGCAATTCTATGTGACTATAATGAAAAATATCAATAATAACATAGAAACACACCAATAAACAGAATCAGAATGTAATTTCCTCTTTGTATATACAGCAATTATGTGTCAGATTGTTATAAATTGCTTTTTAATTTGCATACAGTGGAATGAGGCATCTGTTTATGGACAGAGCTGACACACATTACTGTGGTGACAAAGGCTATATTTAAGCTGCATGACCCATTTAGATTGCTATTATCACTCTGTTGTTCGCTGCTTCTACTGTCTAAAGACTTGGTCAGACTTAAATTTGTTGAACAGTGGTGAACAGTGAGCATATGGCATGGTTCGAAGTAGCAATCAAAACTTGTACATCAACTGCTACATTTTAAGTTATTTTAAAGGTCCTATATTACACAGAACTGACTCTTGTGAGCTGTAAGTCATGTTATAATATTACTTCCTCAAAAACATAGCTGAAGTTTTGTTTTGTTTGAGTAACCCTTTGTTATTAGTTTGTCTTCATCTCCAATGCTCTGTTCCACCTTGTGATGTCATGGAGTGGTAGTTTACAAGTTAACAGCTACCTTTTATCTTTTATTTAGTAGAGATCAGTAGCGATTCCAGGGCTGAAATTATCCAAATGTTTCTGCTGAAGGTGTATGGAGTTTAAAAATACAATGGAGCACTTCCTGTATTACCACATGACCTCACAAGGTGGAACAGAATATTTTCTGTGTGAGAGAAAAAAAATCAAGGTTTGTGTGTTAAGCATGTGTGAATGAAACAAAACACAACTCCAGGTGTGTTTGTGATGAGAAAACAACATTATAACAGATCGTAAAATCGAGTAATATGAGCCATCGAAGCTTTCAGTCATGCTAAAATATTGTTGTCAAAGTTGTGGTCTGTTCCGTTCATATGTAGTTGATACCTGAAATTAGGGCGTGCTGATATACAGTCTTTGGATTATAATATAATATAATTCATGGGTTTACGTTTACATGGCACGTTTACATGGCACCTTATATTAGCTTTACATTAGCAATTACAATTCCAGATGAAGAAATATAGGGAAATGTGTCTTCCTCTGCATTTGACCCATCATTCTAATTGTTCAAATGGCTAACCCGTCCAGCACAATTCCAGCCCCAGCTGTTGGGACCAAGGATACATTTCTCAAGACAGATTCCAAATAGGAAGCCACGTTCCAAATAGGAAGTGAGAATGGCCGCACTTCCGACTCCATCGACTTTGGCTTCAATTCACTTTCTATTGAAAAACCTATTGTTGCCCCTCTGTCTGTAACCGCTGCTGTCAGGCTTGTTGTTTTAGTCTTGAAATGTTTGTATTAACCCGCTCAACATGATTCTGTTTTTGTTAAATTCCGTTATTGTGTAAATCAGGAAATGAACATTAACAATAAACAGATCAGGTGCCTTCTTTCCTCAAGGTCACTCCTGCTAAACCGGCATTTTGGCGAGAAGGGGCTTTACCTTCAACAGCCTCACTTTGGATTGGGTCTTTGGTTGCTATGATAATTGAAATTCAGCTCCAGATTTGCCCCTATAACTTCTATCCTCAATGAGCTCCATTTGACAGTAGCCGAACACTATGGGGTGACGTTACACTTGTTTAGTCCACTTTTTTGCACAGTCTATGGACAGGACGAATTTACCTGAGGATTAACCTTTTATTTTAGTGCATCAAAGCAAACTGGAGTGCATATATCCAGGCCCAGAAAAGCACCCAAACTTCAAACAGACAAACACCACAGTGACCGGTTAATCAAAACTGTTACTGTGAATTTGTGCCAAAGTTTTAAGCTTAAGACATTTGTATGTAGAGAGCGACTCCCCACTAAGGGCTCTGAGCAAAAATTGGCAGCACTAATGTTTAAAAGAGTAAAAAAAAAGACAAACACAAAACCTTGGTGCAAAAGCGTCCTAAATGTTTTACAAAGCAAACGCATAATATTGGATCTTGTGTGCGTTCCGGGGATAAAGTGAAGAAAAATGCTGTTTACAGATACTTGTGCAGCATAGAGGAGAATCACACCTGTGTTTATAGTACGTGGGTTGTAAGATGAAACGTACTGAGGTCTGACTAAATCCTAGTTTGTGGTTATTGCGCTGAGTAGAGATTAAGATTATGCTCGCTGGAACCATTTCTTCTACAGTGAAATAAACAGAGATTAAGAAGTTCTACCAACTCTCATGTACAAATTCACCCAGTACTACCTGAGACAACTAGTGTCTTTTCTCCGTTAGCTTTGAGTTGTTGGCTGCCATGCTGATAACTTCTCATTCCAGGTCACCCCACTGCACTCTGAAGCACTCCTCCTGTGTTCAAATTTAAAATACAGAAGTACCACAGACTTTTTTTGACATGTTTGTATTGCTCACACCAGGAGACAAGCCGAGGGCAGCTCCCGGGGATCGCCTTTACCTAAAACATTACAAAGATGTGTGGATCTGTCTGTCCGGTTTTAGTTAGGTGTGATTGACAGGTGGATTAACCAATCAGTGAGCAGCACGGTCCATTTGTGTCAAAACAAACATGGCGGTTTAAGGGTAAAAAAGTAACAAACAACGCAGAGGACTGAGAAAGAGCTCGGATTTCTACAGAAGCTGATACAAGAATTTTGAGGGGAGATCTCTTCTGCATTTGATCAACATGTGATACAAATGAGTAGCTGTGGCTGGACCGTTCCAAACTAGGAAGGAGTTTTTTTTACGCCCTGTGGTTCGATTCAAGTCCCTTCTGGAAGTGAGAATATCCAAGCTTGGGATCATCACAAGCCAAGCACTACTAGATACAAAAATATGTTGTCTTTTTCTTCCATATTGCTCTTTTAAATGTTATTCCTCTGCTAAAACCTACTTTCAAACATAATAACCGCAGTAGATTCCAGCAGATGTACTAGTTGTTGTTTTTTTGAGAGGTGAGGGTGGTTGGTCTTAGGTTCAGTTTTATGATTTGGTGTGCCTCCAAAATCCCACAATCTTCCTCTTCAGATCATGAGTCAGTCAGCTTTCTATTGACATCAAAATATCTCCTATTTTTCTCACATCTGCTAACCGAAGGCTCCAGTAAGTGTGACCATGAACACAGCTCTGATAGCATCTGTTTTGTTATTACCCAACAGCAGGAAGAGGAGAAAAAGGAACAAGCCCGTACCTGAGCGCTCTCATGATAACACGTGTGTGAGTTGTGTAATGCCTGTGGTGTTTTGAGGTGTGAAGTCACATGGTCCCCTCTGCGTCTGTTCTCAACCTGATGCCCTGGCTATTTTCTATGTTCTATGTATGTTTACACCCAATTTAGATGATTTGATTTGGTAACTCGAAAGACTGGATCGGTTCGAGGAGAGAAATGAAATGTCATATTGAAGTCATATAGCGTTGAAAATGTACCAGATGGTGACCAATCACTGAGAATAGAAGAGATGTTTGTAAAGTAGAAGTTTAGTAGTTTGTGAATAACACGTTGAGTCATACAACAGGCCTCCCCCATGTGTGGTTGTGACAGAATGTGTTGAGGGCTACATATTACGCAATAAACATTTGTAGCGTCTTGTCTTCTGTGTTCCACACTCTTGCAGCAGATTCAAAAGATGTTTGACGCTTTTTTTTTTTCTTTTTTTTTAGAAGCAGACCAAATATCAAAATGGCCTGCCTGAATTTTTTTGTTTTTGTTTTGTTTATCAGGTACAAGATTCTGGGACCAGCTGTGAGTTTGCATATCTTGTCTCTGCCTTATTTCTAGTGGAACAAGACCAGAACACTTTAGGATATCTCTATGTGTGATGGAGCAGTGTTTTTGGTCCTTGTTCCTCGGTTCGCATTATGTTTTGGTTGTTTAAATTAAATGGAAATTGCACACAAACAAATTAAAATCAAGGTCACATAATCTGTTAAAGATGTAACTTTTTTGGTTGAAGGTACACTTCCTGCTTGTGTTAATGGGGATGTGCATGCAATTTTCTACCATATGGCATTAAATACATAAATTAGGCATACATTTAATTTTGTGTATTTTTATTACCCCAAAAATACCTTGCATTTTACCCCTTTTACCACAGATCTGACCTGGAACTTATAATAAACTATACACAGCATTCACCAGAAACGTCAGACTGTGCACCTTCAAAATAATATTCTAATACATTGTAATGAAGGCTTTATTGTACACTACATTAATATTTGATTAAACTCTACTCCAACTATAACCAGTGGTGGATGAGGTACTTAATTTGGTTACTTAAGTAAAAGTACAGATACAAAGGTAAAAGTATCACATGAAAAAAAAAAAGTACCTGTTTAAAAATGTACTTTAAGAGTAAAAGTAAAAACATTTCACACAAGTCTAAAATGTTGTGATATTGATCAAAATTATATATATTTTCGGGCTACAGTAACAGATTGCTTAAAACTCTATGAACATGGTAAAAATAACCCTTCCAATCATATAAAAACTACTTTTTACTTTTCAGTCCTGTTCAAAAATGTAGTGGAGTAGAAAGTACAGATATCTGCTCTCAAATGTAGTGAAGTACAAGTAAAAAGTGTCCACTGTAAAATTATACTTAAATGCATTACTTTGCTAGTCTGCCTTATCTTCCAGCCCTGACTATATCACACTGCACATTGTATGGCAGCAGTCTGAGCTTATTTCAAATCTGCATTTTCTAGGGTCCTTTATAGGTTACAATGAATGAAAACACATTAGTATGTATATGGCTTTCGCTCTGTCACAAAAAATAAAGTTATTCTTAATAGAAAATCTAACAAAAGAACGGCAAGGAGCCTTTGGTAATATTTCGGCTGACACGCTACATTCTCCTCTTCATATTCCACTTGACAAAAACATACATAATTCTACGCACATCGCCCTTTGTGTGCATGATTACCTTACTCGTGATGGCCTTATTCTTGCAACCTTTTTTATGATTTCTTTACCATATAGGTTGGTCAATTTCACTCCGTTTCACCCAGCAAGTCAACTCTACGTCGTGCAAAGTCAAACAAAATGATCCCATCCAAGTTCCCCGTTGAGCGCTAAGACGAGCTGGCTTCTGGTATTGTATAAATGAATAATGCATGACACTCAGCTGTTTCAGAGAATTCGGCAACACCCACATAATCAAGACAACAAAGACACAAGCCAGTGACTGTATATGCAAATCTATGGCCCTTTTGTAGGTTTATGTTAATGGTAAGTAATTAGTTCTGCTACAAATCAGAGGAAGAAGTGTCCACAGATGTCCCTGGCTGACACCGGTGAGGTTTTGTGCTAGAATCTGTCAAAATACGATGGGAGTTGTTTTATTGAGAATGGCTGTGCCGCTGACAACTCACAAGCACCTGGTGTAATGTGCGGTAATAATAGTCAGGATAAGTGCGGCTCTCCAAAGGTAACTGTGTGTGTGTGTGCGTTGTATTGGTTTTGTTCATTCATAAGACGTAAATAGATGCTTTGAGTTGGACAAAGTGGTAATTTGCAATGAAATAAGAGTAGGATGTGTGTCTACTAAAACACCTGTCTATAAATGATTATGAAAATTATAGGTGACAGTGTCATCTTTGTAAAGGAATAAACATATTCATTTGCCACAGTGAAGACAATGGCACTTTCAGACCTCACATTAAAGAGAGAATAGAGTTTTTGTATTATCAAGGTGTCATGGCTTACATTGGATCTTTATGCATGTGGGTCACTGCCAGTCCGTGCCTACAAGGATAAATTGTACTTTGAAACATGCCTATTATGCAAATTCAACTTTTTAGAGCTTTTTTAAGTGTTTCCTCTTTATTTACCCAAAGTTGTATTTCAATTGATTTATGCATGTTTGAGCAATCTTTAATCACTTATTTTCAAGAAGCCATATTTCCAATCAATCCCCGTTTTCACCACCAAAGGCATACAGCATCTGCTCTGTACTTACTTCATATTCCAATTTGTATCTATCCATCAGAAGTGCTGACTCTTTGTTGTGATGACATTTACGACGACGTCAGCTTTCATTGGGCACCGCACTTTTCTAACATGGACGTCAGCAGACTTGTTTCTTTTATTGTGTCATTTTAAGTGAATATTGCAGTTTAAAACGTGCAAAATATAACATAATGATCCACATGTGTCATAAAGCATAGCCGTAGAGAAGAGACAAGCACAATTTGTGTTCTTAAAATTACAGATCTAGTGCACTGTTGTATTTACGAGTGAGTCAGAAAAGCTCAAAATACATCATTGTTATAAAATTTTGACATTAGTGAGCGGTACACTGTGTAACTTCTTGTTACACAGTGTACCGCTCACAGTCTAGTATCTTTTGTTACACCTGCTTTTTGACAATCAGGTGGTGGACCCTTCAGCAGAAAAGTTTTAAGAGGTTTGTTTAAAATCTTAAAATTATTATTTACAATGATTTGATGTCTACCATTGTCTGTTGTGTTAATACTACCTAATACTATGAATCAAGTGTATTTGTGAAGTGCCTCGAGTGCCCTGCCCACTGTGAAAATATATACATGTATAGTGCTTTCATACACCTCACAGTCCAACTTATACTGCAGTACAGACAGGCACGAAACCATCATTGCCATAAATACTAGTGCTCTCTCCTGTGATGAAAGATTTCTGCTGCACTACTCTACGTCCGTCTATAATTATGAGGCCGTAATGCCAATCACATTAAAGGACTTTCATTCAGAGCGGTGGAAAATCAGAGGGGACACAGTGCAGGCCGTGAGAGGTGAAGGGCTGGAGCACTGCACCAAAGACACAGTCCACATTAAAAGCTTTAGTCATTAATATTTAACATAGTGGAAAATGTACTGATTTGTGTCATGGCCGACTAATGCTGCTTACATGGCTGCAAATTTACACAACTTGAGTTTTTTGTGGGTTTTGGTGTATTTTTAAGCTCAAAACATGACACATTTCATACTAGAAAAGACAAAATTATGACTGTGACTGTGCCAGCCTACAGTGTATAATGATAGGTTATCTGGCAATGCGGCGTGTAATCTTCCCGCAGATGTGAAGTGTGGCGTAAAAGAACGAAATTGGGACTCTATCATTCTGACTGACTTTGTGAATGGCTTCAATGGGCTTCAGTGATTCTCAAACGATGGGGCATGGACTGGTGCCACAAAAGATACCTCTTAAGTTTAGACCTATTTAGTCAGCTTTTGTTGTGGTTTTATTCTTGTTTAGACAGAGTTTTTCTGTGGGTAATTTCAGTCTTTATCCTGGACTGGCATGTCATGTCAAAAGTGGAACTAAACCATGACCAAACCCAAAAATAAACCTGGAGTAGGCCAGAACAAAACAAGGACTAGAGCAGGTCTATATTAGGACTGAAATAAGCCTGATTTAGGGACTTAGTAGACCTGGTTTAGTTTTTGTTTCATCTGCTCTTTTGTCTTAAGGGTGGATGACCCTCCAAATATTATTTCAAAATGTTCTTGAGCCCAAAGATCATAGTTTCAATTTTATACTGTTTTTAAAAGGTAAAAACAACTCCCAGCTTCTTCTGAAAGTCCAGACTTTAATGTGATTGGTTAAATACACTTGTCACTCACTCAGATCATGACAGACGCTGACCAATAGGAAGTGTCTATCTATATTTGAGCATAGAGCTGCATGAAACAGATATAGTCCTCCTTTACACCTGGTTTTGGATGTTTTAGTCCTAGTTTAGGTCTAATCAAATCAAAACCTGGTGCAGAACTAGCATTTGTTTTAGTCCAAGTTAAAAACTGTTTAGTTTGGTGTGCTGTAGTTCTGTTGTTTCCATATTTAGCTATGCATTTATCTCTTAATCCCCATTATCCCTTGGCATAAGTCTAGAGCAGATTGAGTTCATTACAGACTTGGAAAACCGTTTTTTTTTTTTTGGTTTTTTTTTCAGAAATGGTATTTGGTGAGAGAGGTTCCGCAGTACACAGACCTGCTTGCTGCCTGTCAGTCCTGGTCAATCGTACACTAGCTCTCATGATATCCATCACTATGGCGTGCACTTAGGCAGTGACATATGTGCTCTAGAGTTTTCTGCCCATTTGAACTCGATAAACACTCTCATGTTTCATTCATGAAGCTGCTACAAAAGTGCAGCTCTGAGTCGAAGTCCATGGGGCCGTTTATGTGAGTTTGGAATAATAACAGGTTTATTAGTACTATGATAGTAAAATTACAGATGGGATCGCTGGCGTCAGGGTATTCACTGGTTTAAAATGTCAAAATAATTATAGTATAAAGGCACAAATGTCATAGTGTTTATAGCGTTCTAATATGGCCTGAATGTCACTTAGATACAATGAAGGGATGGTAACTGTAATCTCTCTCATTATGTGGGCTTTAGATAAGTGTCAGTTGCATTGGTTTGGTCAGGTTTTGTTCCTCTCCTCTACTGGGGCAGCTGATAAATTCTGCCACTAAATCAAAAGTTGGAAAATTGATCCCCAGTAGTGTCAGTGCTGTGCCTTTGAGCATGTGTCTAATATAGTCTAATATAGTCTATTTTTGTCAGACTCCAGAGCCCACCACAAACTTGTGCCTTAATAATTTAATAGTTATTGTGTGAACATGTGGTCTCGCCTGTGCAGCTTCAAAGATGGTGACCACAACAGAGCAGTAGAGCTCTCTGGTCCTCGTGCTGGTGTCACATCACAACAAAAGCGGCCAAACACTGCAGTCGCAGCTGGACCGGGGGCAGTCTGAGTGAGGGGTTGTATTCTCATATATCACCACTAGATCCTATCTACATTAATGCTGTCTGATGGTGTGCCAGCTTTGGTCTGACAGAAGAAGACCAGACAGCACAGGGGAGACTGAACTAAGGCCAGGTGAGACCAACTTGCACATGGTAGCTTTAAATTATCTGTCGCTATGGCAACTGTCTTAATTTCTTATTCTGAAAGCCATGAATATATAGAATATAGGAGTATTCTTTATGCCCAAAAGTACTGCAACAGGCATATCCATAGCAGTTGTTATTGTGAAAGTAGCAGATGCTGTCATAACTTTTGTGAGAGAATTAGGGCATGATTCACCAAAATATATAGGAACATAAAATCTCAAAGTGTCCCACCGCTGTAGTGAGGATAGGCCTGAACAGAAAGAGTTGGGGAAGTGAGGCTGTAATTAGAGAGGTGAGCGCAGTTTGCTGGACCATAAACAAACTCTAGTCTCTGGCACTATCACCAGAGCGTTGTGATCTCTGCTCTCCAGTTTGTGGTCCAGAGTCAGGGCCAGTACAAGCTGCTCTACCATCCACTTCACACATAATACCTCAGGTTCGGAGGCATGCCAGGTATCATAGTCTTCTAAATATAGGGAATGTCTGCTTACTTGAAACTACATAGAACTATTTTTCGTAAATGTGCAGTATCTGTGTAATCCAGTATGATACATGCTAAAAGAAAAAAATTATTCTGTCAACTGGACAAAAAGTTTCTTGAGTAAAGATGTTTCGCTTCTCATCCAAGCCGCTTCTTCAGTTTTGGTCAGATTGCTGATGGACACTGCCTTATATGTATCTGAAGGGAGAAGCGTACTACACTGTTTACAAATAGCTGTGTTAGTTTCACTGTTTTTCTTTTAGTCAAGCTTCCCTATGTAACTTTTCTGGAGGGGGGGCATTCCACCTGCTTGTCTCAGAGTAGGTGTTATTAGTTTGCCTGAAATGCTCCACAGTTTGGCTTTGAATATATTTATATCGTTTATGCCATTACAGCAGTTTTTATTGCTCACAAAAACATGTATTTTGTGAGCAGGTTTGCATGAGATCTGACATGTAATTTTGCCTGGAGGCATCACCTGCTTGTTTCCATGGAAATGTATAAATATAGTGTCCTACTGTGAAACACCAGCTTATAAATCATTTATTCATACATTTACATTTACATATATATCTGGACATAGGAGTGGGCCATGATAGAAGTGCTGTGCTGTTCTGGGGACACTAGTGAATGACCAGTCCCACATGGACACGGTGTAAGATGTGAATATTAACATGGCTTTTAGACTTGTTCTGACTTTAGTTGTCCGGATACACACTGCAGGGAGATGTTTGCATGCCTTCCAAGTTAACCAAATATCTACCCATCATGCTTTGTTCTCAGATTTCCTCTTTTGCATATGTGTTCAGACATTTGTTTTAAATGTTCTTCTGTTCAGACATGTACAAGACACTTTTGTTTATTTTTTATGATTGGTTGATTGATTGGTTATATCGATCATGCTAAAGATGTATCCCTTTTGCTTTAGTGTTGTCACAATACTAACAATTCAATACTAAGAAATAGACTTTATATTCAATACAGATTCCAATACCATGGTGATAATAAAAAAAAAAAAATTCTTTATTTTGATAATAGAATGTGATTTTCAACATTAAAACATACTTTAAAAAAAAAAAAAATTATATATATATATATATATATATATATATATATATATATATATATATATATATATATATATATATATATATATATATATATATATATATAAATAAATAAAATAAATCCATAACCTTAAGGCAGGATAATCACAGTTAGTAATTCATATTAAATATAATGTGGCCAGCAATACATAAAAAGTACAAAGAAACACTGAAGTACTAATGTTGAACTGAAAACACTGAAAACTGTTCCACCTTGTGATGTCATCATGTGGTAATACAGGAAGTGCTCCGCTGTGTTTTTAAACTCCACACACGTTCGTTAGAATCATGTGGATGATTTCAGCCCTGGAGTTATCAATCTCTACTAAACTAAAGGTAAAGGGTAGCTATTAGCTTGAAAACTATCACTTCATGACATCACAAGGTGGAATAGAGCATTTTGAGCTTTGGAGATGTAGACAAACTCTACTGTGACTGAAACAAAGCACAACTCCAGGTATGTTTTTGATGGGGTAACATTATAACACAACATAAAGTTCACAAGAGTAAATTTAGCATAATATAGGACTTTAAATATGTTGACGCCATTTCCGTGTTGCTTGCGTATATGTGATGCTTGTGTACACATAACTTTGCTCATTTTTTACTCACAGTCTTTAAAAAATGCACAAAGGAAAATCTACTGAATCATTTATAGACTTGTGGGACATAGTATGAAAATATGTGAATGATGAAATAAACTATCAAACCTTAGTCTGACGCGGATTGAGCTCATCTCTTTGGGCTACGCCGCCGAGTAACATGGTCGACCCCGTAGACACTCGCACGGTGCTCTCAGACTGTTAAAATATTAAGATCTGTCCACATAAAATAAGCCCATTCTGCTCTCATAAAGTGCAGGTTTGATACGGGAAAGTGGTAATGAGGATGTCAACTATCTCTAGGTGATGGACCCTGTTCCAAGTGCAGATACAATGCAGTCTCCTGTTTCCATGGAGACCAATTATGATCCCAAGCAACTGCGATTCTTGCAAACATTCCTTTGAAGTGTTTTATCTCGGAACCATCTCGGTTTGGATGTCGTGTGGAGATGCTGGAGATAGTGTGAGCTAGGTCAGAGGTGATCTTGTCCTAAATGCGTTTGGGTTTCATTCTGAAGTTGCGCTGAAGTGGCTGCTCGTGCTAAGTGTGTCATCACAAGGCCGTGCTGTAGCAGTCTGAGGAGACCGGCTAAAATTAGGAGGAGTGCAGTATGTAGACCAGGTGAGGCGCACATGGCCTACCTAGTCCACAACGTGTCTACTGTGCTCACGAGGCTGTGCGAGACGACTTCTTTTATGCATCACAAGCTACACAAGCTCAAAAGTTTATAAAATCTGTTCAGACTTGTGTCACTCAAAAAGTACAAGCTGCATTTTTAAAAGTTTCAGGTGTCTGGAAAATGTTAATACATGTGTAAAATAGCCTACATTACATACAGTGATTTGCAGATCTCATAAAATCAGAGTGGCCTAAGCTTGGGTTGGCCTGGTTTTTGTTTCAGTAAAAACAATATACACAGATGTAAGTGCCGTGAACTTTGCCCCAGAAAAGACCACTCATGTACTTTTGGGTTACTTAATCTAATCTTCTTGTACCTGATACTCGAGGCTCTCATCGCTGTTTTAGTTTTATTCAATTCTGTTCTTGAAATTCTGCCTTGTGACAGTTTATATCTTGAGTGGCTTTACTACTCAGTACCAGCTCACATATTGTAAATGTAAACGTGCGGTGTATAATGAAGGCCCTATAGTCTGTTAACATAAAAGGATGACTTTGTGATTTAATAAACACACTCAGTTTCAACCACACCCCATTCAAGAGCAGAAGCCATCTGGCAATAACTTATAGTTCTGTGAGCAAATAAAGCCTGCAGTAAAACCATTATTGATTCCTAAATCAAATTGGATCTAATGAGTTCTTCTATATGGCATAGGTGCAGAGGGTCAGAGGCACTGAGGGAGATGGGTTGAAATAACATTTAAGACCATATGTGAAATGTGAACTCATACTGAGGCAGAAATGTCATTTTGGGAGCAAAAATACGTAATGTACCTCTACACCATCAACCCAAGAGTAGTCTTATTAATGCTTGAACAAGGAACATTCCTCACTCTACGAGACATATGGTCCATAAAAGGTCACATCTATAATTCAATATTAATGTTAACATGACATACATTAGCACGGACCATCTAATATTTTGTTTAACATGATTAATATATGAACATATGAATGGAAGACATGCTTTCAAAGAGCCGCCGACGGAAGTAAGGAGGGAGCTGTCATTTCAACTCAGTGTTATTGACCCAACTTGTTGATCTCTCAGTGGTACAGGGGCCTGCGGGTGTGCCTGGTGGCAGTGACGGACAGTAACAAGGAGGCTGTTTGATTCCAGCCTTCAGAACTGTAAGATTTGGCTGTACCTTGGGTGTGTCTCATTTAACCTTGTGACAGATGCACACAGGTGGATGAATAAACAGCCGTTAACACTCTTTCTCTACTGTTTACATTTAACAAAGTGAATTCTATATGTTTCAGTTGGAAGTGTATCTTTGTTTGCCTTTCCAATATACAACATCACACTTCTCTCAAAGCACTGATTTATACTTTCTGTCACATCTTGCCTTCAAACTATTCTTAGGCCCAAAAATCCAAATGTGCAAGTTTCTCAGCTCGGGTTGTACGTGTTGAGGAGCTGGTGTTTTTTTTTTTCTTTCATGAAGGCGCTCCTAAGCAGACTGGCAGCTCATTACTGTGATTGCCAGTCTTCTGTTTGCAGGAGTGGGGTGTGAGGATCAGGCTGTGTATGTGCGCGTATATGTGCATGTGTGTGTGTGAATGTGAGGGAGGGGGCTATGTCTAGACCACTGCTGCTAGATGAATGCTGTGCATGAGAAGGTGACTTTTGTCATCGCTGCATGACAATGCCATAAATACAAAGGCTATTGTATTAATAAACATGTTTTACTTGTTGAGAATAACGCATGACATTTGGGTGATTCATGACCACCTTAGAGGCGCCCTGTGCGACTCTGGGAGATCCTATAAATGAAAGGTTTATCACCGCTGCAGGCAAGCGCTCTCATATTCACCTTCTCCTTTGCACCATGGTCAGCGTGTTCAAACTTCCTCCACTAAGCACCGACAACTTTGTATGACCATCCAAAACCACACATTTGTACAATACCTTACAAAGACGAATGGGCTGCTCAGGGAATCAACAACTTACAACAGTTAGAAGTTTAACAAACTGTGTTTTATAAGTACAGAGGTGTTAGTACACAAGGACAGAACAGTGGCCTGAGCTGATGAGGAAAATCAACAACCAGCCTTACAATGGTTACCTGTTCATTTCAATCATTTGCTTTTTACAAACTATTATTGTAGATCATGTTTTGTTTGAGAACTACTTTACTAGTATTCTAATTAAAATTTGAAACTTTGTAGACAAACTTGAACATAATACTTAAAAATTGCTGGAGGAAGTCGACATTTGGACTAGAGTGTTCTCAAGGTTTTTTAAAAGATACTGTTTCTCAGATTGTCAGTTTAGCCTTGTCAAGTCAAGTATAAAAGATAGTGTGTGATTTTGGAGGTTAAATGCTCAATCCTACAGATTTACATAACGTGTAAAACTTCAAGTCAGTACAGCGTTGTTATTTCAGTTACACATATTAACTAGCTCACATTTTATTATTTATTACATGAATAATTTGGACCTTTTAGGGGCCATGATGTGACCCATATAACTGAGGTCTTTAAAAGGTCAAAGATTTTGCAGTTGCACGTGTGACACCTTGAACAAGCCCATGCGCACAGACACAGGGTTTTGTCCTTTAGCGACTGAAGTGAAGCGGGCCGTGCGCTGCTGTGTGCGTCAAGAAGAGGGCTTCAGACTCACCTAAAAAAGAGTGAGAAAATGTCTAGTTCTGACCCTTAATTATCCTCCACTTGGTTAAACCCATTCATGATATTCTAAAAGAAGTGGCCTGGAAATCCAGAGGACAGACTTGCATATTATTCTGGCGTCTCCCTCTAGTCTCACGCGGACGGGGCGTGGCTTTACAAAGGGGGAGGGTACAGGCAACACGCTGCTAAGTTTTCAAACTGCCCGGCCAAACAAAGTGCCAAGCCAAGCAGGAAGCAGAAGCGTAACCTTGGAACAGGGAAACGCTGCGCACCGTGTCCCATTACAACTACAGGGACTTTTGACTCTGAGCGCCTTTAGGAACAGGTGAGCTCCGTTTGTGCGCACTCAGGTGATGGTGCTACCAAAAACCAAAGCCAGAGTAGTCCACGGTGTTCCGCTTTGTCGTATTCATTGATTAATCAGATTTATTGTGAGCGCACAAAGCCCGTGTGTGCTTTATCTGGAGCGCCCGCCCATTGGGCTTTCTGCGGAGCGATAGTGGGAGATTGATGATAGTCTCTGGGATTTGCCGTGGAGAGAGAGACAGAACGAGCCGCTGTGGACTGGTCTGATTTGCTCTCTCATCAGTGGAGGCAGGAGGGCGGCTTATTACGGGCTGACATCAAGATCTGCTCCCTCTGAAGTCTTGTTAGAGGCGCTAACCATCACATACTTTGGCGCTGTTCGCTCTGTTCTGGAGGCTGCCTGGGAGAATCGCCTCCGCAGTCTCAGATGCGTAGTAAACGGGGAGGAGTGGGCTGGGTCGCCTAGACGCCCGGTTTCCATACATCCTTACGCACACGTCGTCAGTGATAAAAGAAGAGATAGGTGAGGGTGAAAGCGAGGGGAACGGACGCACACTGTGGAGCTTTTTTCTCTTTTCCCTTCGCAGCTGGACGCACGAAGGCGAGAGTCGGACAGCGGCGGTGAAAACCTCATTTGACTTTCAAACACGAAGCCCCATAGCTTTGACTCCCTTTTGTCGCTTGGGATTCTTCTTCCTCTTTCAGGATAAGCGGTTAACAACGGGATCGAGCACAGAAGATTTGACTGACAGACTATAGAGGAAGACATCGCCTTCCCTTCGCCATCCAAAGGGAAATACTACAAGTGATAGATCTGTGGGGCAATGGCAACCAGTGCGCTCCGGCTTCTCCTCGCCTGTGCCCTGCTTGGTAAGTAGCCTCAAGCGAGAGGAAAACCTTTTGATTTAGTGGTGGATTCTTGTGCGCACCTGTATGAGACTAGTTGAGCCAAGTAGCAGTAGAGGTGGACACAAGAAGGACAGAAGGAAGCTGGGTACATTGATAATCTTTAGTGTGATATAGCAGATGCCACTGAACAGCTGTGCGCACGGTGAATATAGGTTAATGTCATATTTGGACTTGAGTCACAGATTAACACAATGATCAGGGTCTAGGCAGTCTAGCCGTGTCTGCCATTGTAAAACTACACAGTACAGTAGCGTCATCACTGGCACACCTGGGGCACCTCACACACCCCCTCATGTGAAGTCATCTCCCTTCTTCCCTCAAATTAACTCATCATAAGTCACTGCAGCGCTCAACTTTGGACACCTAATCGTGATCACCATTGTTGATTACTCACAGTTCCAAACCGTGCATCCTCCTGCCTGTCCCAAACAAACACCAGATGGCTTTTTTTTTTTCCTCCCAGTTCCTGGATGGGGCAGCCTGACAGCACCACCAGAGAGAGGAGGAGGAGGGAGGGAGGGAGGGTGAGGTGGGACAGGGGGGTAGTGATAGTGGTAGGAGTCTAATGGAGACCCCTGCTTTGGCTCAGAGGATTAGCAGCGGCAGTCAGGGTGATATGCAAAAAAATGCATTCAGTTTTTGATTATCAAGTGTTCTGAATGTATATGTATGTTGCATCGTGGCAACGTAGAAGCTGCCGTTGAGTTTTCTTTCAGTTTCTTTTAGTAAATCACAATATGCTGTGATATGGCACGTTTAACTCCAGATGCCCTACCGGATGCCGACACTGATTTGCTTTTCGATTGGTTCCAGTTTGATTCCAGTAATGTAGAGCGTTACACCTCCACCTGCGCTCCACTTGGGACATGATCAATTCACTGTCTGACGTACATCTTCTCGACAAGACTCCACATGTTAAGATTGGAGCTAGTTACGTGAAATTAGTTTTTTACTGCCTCTTACATAATTGTGAATCACAACAGGATAGTTCAGGTGTTGTGAAATGATGTAATGCCCTCTATGCCAAGTGCGAGAACACAGTTAAAAAAAGCCTTACAGTGCAGAATCTACTGTATCACCTCACCCTGTACTCCTGTGTTGAAACGATAGAAACGGTTTCCGTCATCAAAGCGAAAATATAATCCGATTCAGTGCTATTTTCAGAACGTGTATGTGGTAAAGAAAATGTATGAGTTGCAATGTAATCACCTGTGTCATTCGGTGACGTGGAAAAATGGTCTGGAATAGAAAGTGGGTGGCAGATGCAATAGCTCTATGGAGGATCGGTCTTAGTTAAAGTTGGCACTTTTGGGGGCATGCAGATCCCATATTGAAGTTATTATTTATGATGCTGACTGTGCAGTGAGGGATGGATCTGGGTGCCTATGTTATGGAGCATATAAAAAGGTTGCCCAAAGCTATGAATGTTTATTAGTTTCGCAAATATGATGTCTGGAAGTCAGAAGGGAGTTCGTGAAAGGCGGAGGAAGGGAAAATATGTTATGGTACATTTAGTATAAGTAATTTTACAGTGTTGCTAAATGTAGTTAGCTGTCTAGTTACTACCAAAGCGACTTCCACTAATAGTCTACAGATGTTGCAATCAAGCTCAATCACTTCTGGATGAGCACTACTAAGAAAGTACATTTTATTCCCAAATGTACTTTTCTCAACTTTGGTAGGGAAATTTGGAAACGTTCACACCAAACACCAAAGGAACTTGCTCTCTTTGGGTTCTTTTTCAAATAACACCACCACACAAAGTGCTCAGAGCGTCCCGTTTATTCAGCTACAGTGACAGTATAATACTACGAGCCCGGCTGGTTTAACTGTGCAATGCCTGAGTGCTTTCCATTTACTGAGCACTGAACAGAGAGGTTCACCATCACCCAAGAAGAAGCCAACCTTAACCTGTTTTCCAATATTGGCTATTGAGAAAAAGCTGGAATTTTCTGCTCGCTAATAACCAAGAGCTTATGTTTAACTGTCAAGATGGACGCCGTCACTTTGTCACATTTGTTATAAGCTGATGTTTTATTTATATCCTTTATAGCTCAGCCAAATCTGCGAGACAGGTGCGGCTTCCATCCAATTACTGAACATGTTATGAATGCATTTGCACAAGATGAGTGTCAAACGCATATGGATGGTGTGAGTGCAGTGAGGGTTAAGGGAGACAGGTGGCAATGAGTGTCACATATGAATATTTAAAGATGTTTAGCTTTTTATGTTTTTAAGTAAGCACTGATCAATGTCATTATTTTTTTTGCCTTTTGCCTGTCCTTGTGCTGATGTTCACACTCGGACCAGAACGAATTTTCCACTGGCTGAAAACACCGTAGAATCAGAAGTTTTATCACAATTATCTAGATATTTGCTTCAGTGGTACGGTACAGCATAAAACAATGAATAATAATCATGAATATAAACTAAATGTATAAATAAACTATTATAAGGAGTTAAATGTGTTGTTATTACTATTGATAATACAGGGTGACAGTAGTTCAGTTGGAGTGTTTATTCACTGAGCTGTAGGTTGGCGGTTCGATATAGACATTATTGGTTGAGGGTTCAAATCCACAGACCCACAGGTTAGGTCCCACACATGAATGCTGTTGTTGTATCCTTAGGCAAGACACTTAACCCCTCCCCACCCCTGGTTTCTGCGTACATTGGTGTATAAATGTATGTGAATGGGTGGATGGTTCCTTGATGAACTCCTTTGAGTGCCTTGAAGGTACAAAAGTGCTTTATAAAAATGTGACCGTTTACAATTTACTACTACTACAGTATGACTACTACTTTTACATATAAATATTCCAAAAATATATATGTATAGCTTTTAAATAGGCACAGATTTGTATAATTATTATTGCATATTCTCTCTTATTCAGACAAATATTTCACTGGCTTAATTCACTACTACTACTACTACTACTACTACAGCAAACACTATTGCTACTACTACAATTACTACTATTACTGTTACTTCTAAACCATTTTTGACAGCCTATTTTGACACTGAGTTTGTAAAATTCTCCTTATTATGTTTATATTGATCCTGTATTTAGTGCTGCTGCTGTTGCTGCTACCCTCTGCCTCTGTGCCAGTTCACAGTCGTTTTATATAGTGCTACTACTGACTTCCAAGTAAATCTAGTAATAAGTCTAGTAACACTGTCCAACTTTAAGTACAGAAAGGCAAGCCTCCATAATTGACCCAATCAAACAACAGGCTGCTACTTAAGAGCTTATTTCCTTTCGAGGCTTACAATGACAATTCTTTTTTTTCCCTCTCAAAACTGATTTTCTACAGTGTATGGAAGAACGACTTGTGGCCACTTAGAGCCAGAAGTGATTGCGTGAGATGTGTTGTTAAGGCTGTCACTGGTAAAGTGGCTGTGAGAAAAGGACTATATTTTCTATTTCTGGCAAACACACTATTGGGAGTGTTTAATTAGGATTAAAGTGGGATATGACAAGGCGGAGTAAGTTGTATTTGTGCCTCTAATTGCAATGTATGGAGTTGTTATTGCCAGTATTAAAGCATAATAGGACCAGTTCACACTCGGGGGAGTTGGAGTCTTTTATTATACATTGCTGGGAATAAATTAGGTCTGAACTTCATCAGTACTGGGAGCCATCTTATTGAAATTAGCATCATGTAAATGGAAACAAGCCAAGACTGAAATGTATCAAGTAGGACTGAACCAGCAGGTGTAAACCAGGACTTAAAGATGCACTATGTAACTTTTCTGGTGAGAAGTCCACCGCCTGGTTGTCTTGAGATGTTAGTACTTGGCACCTAAATACATGCAATCTTACTGTGATGTTTCGTCATCTGCTTGGCTCCACGGAGTTTGATAAGTTTAATGCTATACTGTGGAACATTCCAGATAAAGTCATAATATCTCTATGGAGACAACAGAGTGGACAACTAATCTAGAATCAGGTTTTAAGAAGATTCCTTAATGCCATCAGAATAATCCTTTTTTTAGCATTCTCACCCTGCCGCTCCCTCTGCCCTGCCCTGTCCGGTCCCGACAGGTGCGACCCCCCGTCCCACTCTCCACCCTAAAATGTGTGAGATGGTGTTAACTTGTGTGGTCAGACTGCCGGGTTGTCCTGGATCAGCTGTTACTGCAGTGTGAATGCTTTCCATGTGTTTGGGAGCCTCAGCTGACACAGGGCAGAGTGCTGTCTAGACTGAGGGATTCCACACAAGAATGTACTGTCAACACAATCACAGTTCTGATATTGTAATTTTGTGGGGCTTGTATATCCCAAAATAATAAAGTAGCATAACAATACAAATCATGTTAATTATTAGTTATTAGTATAAATGTCTTACTTGCCTTTCCTCTTTTTGTTAACTTTTTTCACGTTCCGTCCTTCCGTGTGATGCGGGTTTCATTGATTTGGCATTGGTTTTAACAGCTGCCGTTTGCCATTAACTCTGTCCATTTATTGGGACTTCAGACTGACACAAATACAGTGGTTTTATGTGGCCTGTTTTACATACTAGATTGTTTTAATGATAACCAATACTTGCATAGAATTAGATCGATGTCCTGGTTTTAGACTTGTTATCGATCTGATTATACCATCAAGTGAAAGGTAGTTCAGTGCTTTATTTTAATCCATATTAGACACTTAGATACTCAAAAAAAGGCTTGATACTCGATGCTGATACCACAATAATACATTTTCTTTTTAGACAAAGTTTCTTTAATATTACTGTGATTTCAAATTTCAAGATATGACCCATTTATATGATTTTCTTCTGTATTGATATTTATTCAAATTAATATCTACTTGCAATTCTAATTTCATTATCATTTAGTATCATGAACTATGGTTGTCAAATATTCCATACCCTAATGTAAATCTTTCCTATTCATCAAATCAGTGTCACAGATCATATCATTTCCATTATTCACAAGTAATTATAGCATATCCTGTGTTTGTTTTTTTTGTCTTATCTCATCCAGCCATGATTCTATTCACTTATATCCTTGCAGTGTATCTTATACTCTGTTCCCGACAATGGAAAGAAATGACACAGACCTTTTATGAACTGCAATTTTCTCTAAATGCATAAAGAGCCATTGAAGATAAGGAAGCTTCAGAACTGCTGCGGATATTTTTAACTCACAGTCTGTTCCATCTTTTGTAAACAGTAGTAGTACTAATTATCTATTGGAGAATACAATTGAAGGAATGTTAGTTTAAGAAAAGCTAAATGTGAACTTTAGCTGTGGAAAAACATGATATTTACTCTTGATTGGGTCTGTTTCCACCTAAAACAGATCCTGCTTCTTGCATTAGGGGTAAAATATGGGCTTGCAGCTGTCTGTGAGTGCTTTTGTTGCTGCTATCACTGGTATTCAATAGGCTTTTGTTTGCATCACAGGTGTCTTTGTGTATACGCGTGGCACAGTAGTTTTGTATGGGCGCGTTTGCTTTGAAATCTGAACATTGAGTCAAGCAGCGTGAACTAAAGCAAAAGAAAAAACTGCCTAACTTTCACTACTAGCTGTATGGAACAGTCCAAGTGATGTACTGGGCATATTGTTAACACTTTATGGGTCAAAAATATTAAAATACAGTAAATACATTATGTGAAATGCCTTTAAGATGATGATGATTGCAACACATACAGTAACACTAAAGGTGAGGGGGGTGAGCAAAAAGACTGCAAATTTGATGTTACAAAAAGTGAGAATTTGGCATCGCTGCAAAACATTAGAAAAGTGCAGCGGTGGAAGGTAACAAAGTAAAAGTAGTAGTGGTGAAATTAGTTGAATTTTTAGGTATGTGTAGTAAATTTACAGTGGATACGTTTTTCTTTTCTTCACTACATGTAAGCAGGTATCTCTTCTTTTTACCAAACTTCATTTTTGAACTGGACTAAAAAGTACTTTTTCATATGATTTGAGGGGTTATTTTTACCATGTTCATGATAATAACCTGACTAAACTTTTTGAGTTCATCTTCAGTTTTGAGCAAACAAAAATAAATACAAAAAATTTTGAAATTGATTCGTATTGCTACTGTTGACTAAAGTATGTGTCATTTTTAATCAATATCACTACATTTAACACTTTAACAACGAACAACAGTTGTGTGAAATACTTTTACTTTTTATTCTTAAAGTATGTTTTTAAATGGTACTTAAATACTTTTGATTAAGTAAAAGTATATGAAAAAATCTACTTAGTGACAAAATTGAGTACTTCATTCACCACCAGAAAAGTGTAGTTGTGTTGTGAATGTTGCTGGAACTCCATGACTTTTCTGAATGATCCTGAATACTGTGTAAAAGCATATAAAAAATGTGTTTTATATTTAAATTGAAATATTAAAACAATGTTGCTCTGTCTTCATGGGCAGTAATGAAAGATAAGCTTCTGTTGGGCACATTAGTTTTGATAAACATCAGTGATTACTATATAAAAATTATAGCTGTGCCAACTGCAAGTCACTTTTATATCTTGTCTTGTATCGCTAGTTCTAAGTCGGAAAAGTACTACGTTGAGCGAGAGTGGACATGTTTTGTGCTTAGTGGACAATATTGCGTTATGTCAGGCTCACGGCTAAAGACGTGTCAGAATACTGCTGGTACTAGCCACAGGGCAAGTCATGCACCCTGTAATCCAGTCTTTGCACTCAGCAGTGGAAACTCACACCAAACTACTACTGCCAAAGCACGTAGACTCCCCCTCGTGACTCCTATCCTTACAAGGCAAAGAAGATGACAAGCCGAGATTTAGGGAGTACGCATTAAAAGACGCCAGGCAAATGTTTTATTTTTAAATCATGACTGTGCTCCTCCCTGGTGATGGGGATCAGAGTGGAGTTGACCCGCGGTGCGTGTTGGAACATCCAGCGCTGGCGGAGTGAAGTTCTTAGGGGAGACTTCCTGGCTGTCAGAGTGAATCAGGAAAGTGTCTACAGCCTCAGTTAGCATCTGCTTTGTGTCTGGTGTCTGGCTGGTTGAACTGTCAGCTTTTTGTAAATGTCACTAAAACTAGCTCCCAAAGTGGCTCATGTGATTAAATTGCCTTGGTGAAGGGAGATAAGGGGTGTTTTGGGGATAACTTGCAAAACAAACTCCAGTTTCTTTTATTTTTTGGCTTTGCTCATCTAAGGTCACTACAGCCTATGGACATTTCAAACACAGAGTCTGTTTACTTTGGACTCGGACTGGTCTTGCTCTACTGTTGCTTGCAGCTCAACTTAAAAATCATTGTCATACCACTGGGCCTGTTACTATATTTTTCAATGCACGTTAGATTTTTTATCGTGGGTACTTTTTCTTTGTAATAATTTTGAACTTTTGGCTATTTTCTGTACTAGTTAGGATTTAGGAGCTCCAGAAGTTGAATGAATAACTTCTGTGACTCATTATAGATAGGAACCAACTACTGTTTCATTTTTTAACAATAATGTACATTTAGAATCGTTTTTGGGATAAACTTCCTTTAGGGTTTTGCACATCTTAGTTTCAATATTATTGTTTATTGTCTATATTTTCTTTAGCGATGTATTGTACTTTAAAATGAGTTTTTGTGACACTTTCAGAATGCCCGATATCGTCAGATTTAGGAAAGGTAAGCGGGTTTGAGCCTGGTTGGTTTAGGAGCGAGGACTGATGGTGCGGTTTGGTTTTGCTTCAGTCTACGTGCCCAATACATTATCATTATTGTTATGCGAATGCAATGTCTTCCACAAAATGTCATATTTAATTGTCTTTCTTATGGAACAAAACATATTGAACCTACATTATTTGTGTTGTGGCCCTGCTGGGATAAATTCCCTACCTACACTGAGCTCTTCCTACCCCCACCCCCACCAGGCCACGTGACTAAACCACCTTGGTATCAGATAAGCTGTGTTTTGGCGATAACACCCCAATCAAACAGAACCGTTTCTCTCTATTTGCTTTGTGAACCGCTGAAGAGGCTGTTTTTAGCTAATTTGTGTATTTATATCTTTGCTGGGTAAACGCTACTCCTCCTGTTTTTCTCTGTGCTCGTGTCTCGCCCACACCCCCCTGACCTCCATCCCCCCACTCCTCTCCAAACAATAGCACGGCCCTAGAGCTGGCCCACCTCCTCTTCAAAGAGCGCTAATTGCAAACGGCCCTCAAGTGTGATCCTAGGAGCAGATATTGCCACTCCCGAGAGGTAGGATCCACCGTTTTTAATACCGGCATCTACCTATTTACAAGCACCTTCATAAGCTTAGACCAGCTCACCCCTTGACCTCCTTTGGAGATTGGGAGCGCTCCACCCCCTCTTTCTTTCTCTCTCTCTTTCTGGCCTGTGAGGGTGTGAGATATGATGAACTAGATTTTACTCCTCCACGCACACGCAATCACAAAGCCCCCCCCAAGAGCTCCACTTTGCCGCCCTGCTGGGTCAGAGGCTGAATGGGGCAACCCAGTGCATCCCACACATTGTAGTGTATCTATGGTGACGGCAAACACACAAGAGCTTTTTATATATATACATTTATATATATATATATATATATATATATATATATTTATTACACACACACACACATTATGTATATGTGATGTGATTTTCATGCCCTTCAACACCTTTTATTGGTGTAAGAGTATGACTTAAGCTAAGATCATGTTAAGATGAAGGTTCACAAAGACAAATTGCACAAGCACAATGAGATGCAAAAAACTCAAGAGATTTCAAGATAATTTGTTAGACGTGTGTTGTTACTTTTAGCGGATATTATTTCCAGTCATAAAGTATTAAAAGAAGTAGCTTGAATGCACTGGCCCATGACGCATTTTGAAATGTTGGTTGTTGCATTGGTTGACTTTTGATTGTATTGCAAACTCACAAAATTTGACGTTACCACAGAAACTCAAGCCACATTTTCCTTCTGGAAAATACAGAAGCGCCAGAAAGGCACCATAATAGTTGTATAATACTGAGTCATTAATTATTGAATTATCTATTTGAAACCATTGTATACAAAATTTTACCTTTTTATGACAAGATATTTTAGTACATTAAAACAAATGTCTACAATTTTATGCAAATGATTGAAATAGCTGAAAGATAGGACAACATGTAATCTTCCATATAACCCAGTTGGTCCATATGCTTTTTCTTATTTAAAAACCCCCCACAATAGAGCCACTGTATCTCCCTTTCACACAAAACTCATGAATTGTTTTACATTTTTAAAGCGCTATATTAAGTCACATACACATTTTCATAATGATTGGGCTAGTCTGTTAGCACTTAAACTGTGATGGTGTTTGTGTGTCCAATCACTTATGCAAACACTTAAATCTACAAGCATGTCTTTATCAGCCTGAAAAGGGAAACATGACTGACAATGACCAAAAATATTTAATAAAAAAAATCTTTTGAAGCCAGCTAATTAATTGTTAATTAGCTTCCTTTCTAATGCTCTAAAATGTGGGGGACTGATCGCTCACTGCCAGTCACACTACAGCTAACCCAGTGTACAGAAAGTAGATACAGCTGTCTGGCTTAATTGTGCACAAACACAAGACTGATAATGGCCAACTATAGCAGGGTATTTTAACAGCCTCTCATTCTTCTCCCACAATTAATGCCATGTGTTAAGTTGTTTGTGACAGGATATTAAAAGTTGCTCGCTTTAATGTGCGTCAACTAAGTGAAAGTTTGTTGGAGAGGTTTGGCTGCTTTGTCACAGACGGGATGGTTGGGGGAACAATGCGTCTGGATGGGCCATGAGAAAAGGTTGGGGGAGGGGAGGTTAGCCCGGGGAGCAGGTGTCCATAAAGAGTTAATGTGCTTTAATGTACTGAAAGTGTCTGGCTCCTGTGTATGTGGAGCTGCTTTGTCCACTGTACTGACCTGTCATACATTATTTAAATAGACAGTTGTGGGGGGAAAGACGACAGCACCTTAAAGATTTATGACGGACAATGCAGCCTAAACATCCCCCCTTCTGTGTAAATAAAATGTTTAAACTTTAGGCAGGCAAGGACGTCTTTGGATGAGAGAAGTTACATAGAGCAGGTTTCATGGACAGAGGATACACAATGGAAAAAGAAATGTTGGAGCTAATGATGGCCCTGTCCTTCTACTGGCTTTTCCCTTTGGGGGTTTCCACTGCAAATCGTCTGGCTTCTTGCATATTGATTTGGCCAATAGTCTACCACCATATGCCCCTACTGCCACAGTCTTTGCTATTCACTTGGCTTTGGAATTATTATTACGGTATTATACTTCTAGTGGTTTAGTGGTAATTTCCTAGTGGTCCTGCGCATTACTTTTTTGATTAAGACCCATGATTTATATAAAAAAAATATATTATTATAACGATATTTGAAAATGTGTCATTGATAACTGTTGAAGTAAAACTGATAATACATTTCAATGGTAACTTTTTGTGTAAAACGTTTTTTTTGTTTTTTTTTGTTAGTTTGTTTCCGTTTATAGGGCAAAATGTGACTAAAACATACCATATAATATGTTATATTTATTTTATTTTCCTTATTATTCACAATATGCTTCAGATAAACCATATTCTATCTGTAGGTTTCATGCTTTGTGCAGGACAGAGAGAAAAGGGTGGGCTCGCAGCATCGTGACTGCTCCTTTAACACAACATGGATTCTGAGTGACACAAGCGCAAAGCAGCCACTGTGTATGGTGAATATAGATAGGGAATAAAAAGTTAGCGGAGACAGGCAGACACAGACAATCCTGTACACCGTCCATCTGCATTGGGCTGTTAGTGAAACATGTCTCAGTGACACATTGTCTGCACACGGAGCACATGGTCACAGCAGCAGCTCAAACGGGCAAACTCCTCTCACGGCACCACACGTCTCCCATTTGACTGAGAACTAAAATTGATCCTTGCATAGTCTACTCCAAGCCAGTCAGCTTCTAATTACCAGATTAAATTATTGGTAAAACGTTTTATTTTTGTAATTATGGATGTGACGCCTTAATTGCCGTTATTGGCCAATAATTATCCGTGATTGATACTATTGTGCACCCCTATTGATTAGCATTTATCTGAAACTTCTAGGGGGCCGAAGGTAGAACCCTGGGGTGCCTCATTTGTCCCATGTTGAAAGTTGTGCAAAAAATAATGGCTTCTTCTTAGAACACGATGAGTGATGTGGTGGTGATACATTTTATTAATTGAAACAGTTATCATTTATTATTTTAACATTGAGAAGTAACAGGGAGCCATGTCTCTTTTAGATGCCCTTTAAATAATGAAACTTCTATATTTTGTTTTCTCTGTCTCCAACGCCTTTGGCTAATCAAATTGTGCTTCCTGAAATGAGTTATAATAATCATGTTTATCTTCTTGTTTTTGTTGTAGCTCTACTGATAGCCAAACACTTCATCTGACAACGTAGCTTAGATGTGGGGAAAGGAGAAATTTAATTTGCCGGCATCGCTGATTACTTTTTAGATTGCAACTGTGTGAAACATGTAAACTAAATGGATCTTTTTAAAGGTTGAGAGAATTAACTGGATGCTCATTATGCGTTTCGAATGATCACTCAAGATGAAACAATGGAACAAAAATGCTGTTTTATTCCTATTCGAGTTTTCAATTGGAAAGCAAAACAGTAAAGGGTGTGGGAGGCAGCTTGGACAAGATTAGGATCAGGTCTATCTTCTTGACACTATCGAGAAAAGCTTTTGGCAATGGGGATGAGATTGAAGGAAAATATGAATCAACCAATCGTATGCTGCTTTCTATAGTCATGGACTCCTACACTGACACAAATTTACCCAAAGCGATGAATCAGCCTTGAACCCCCCCTCCACTCCACCACACTGGTCTGGCATCTGTTAATGAGCGCCGGTGCAGGTGGGGCCATCTCTGCTGCTGCTGCCCAGGGGGTCCATAAATTAAGTTGATGTGGCGTGTGGAGAGCAAAGTAGCATGACCAAGGTGTGACTGAAAATGGGGGTTGTAGTTCAAAGCTGTAGACTTAAATCATACCATCGGGAGGTTGAGACTCACATTTCACTGTTGGGAGGCTTGACCACCTAAGGACGACTTGATGGAAGGGTCAAAAGGCACAGAGTGGTGTCTCGGAATAATGATATAAAGACAGTACATGATGGTATTGGTTTACAAATTTATTTTAGCAAAAAAACATAAAAATCCAGGTAGAATTTGATTTGAAATTAATTTTGGTTTAGGGGTAAATCCACGTGCGCCCAGATTTGCGTTGGTATTTCTGTATCCTCGCAGGATACAGAATTAGAGCTCCAAAGGCCACAGAATAAGGGTGATAGAATTATATCAAAGTTTGATACTATCACAACTACAATACAATTTGATTAATATATTGTATGTGTGATTATAAAGTGATATTTTAGATGTATTTCTCGTTAGTGGTTTGCTAAAACATCTGTAAGGATAAAAACATTGTCTGGATATTTCCATTGTGATAATTAAAACAAGTCAAGATATTATTTTTTGTCTTTTTTTGTGGCCCAATGCAGAATAATACAAATAATCTTTGGTGTTTTCATTATTAATGCTTGCTTTGTTTATTAGCATACAGTATATGCCTGAACAAGAAGCAAAATCAGATTCAAATATATTTTTTGTTTTGTGAGATATTCAGGCTTGTTGGTGAATAATTCATGCCCAGGGCGACCTGGGTATTTTCACAATTTTGAATTGGTACTAATGGCAGTAGCATAAAGGATATCATGCCTCACCACTTCAAACCACTGCCATATTCCCTTAAATGGGCTATTCTTCTAGCATAAACATTTTCAAACACTTCACTTGCAGCTCGTATGACACCAATTGGACTTTCCCCAAATGACTCCCAACAGCTGTGTGCAACTGAAAGACATGGACAACGGCCTGGGATTCTTCCATATTTTTCAGTTCTGCTCTTTCCCGGCTGCTTTTATTCCATTATTAAACCCATAAAAGGACAGTAGTCTTTGATCCCACTAATCTTTAAATTCACCTATTCATTGAGCGCTTACCCTTCTCCCATAGGGATAACATTACTTCTCGTGCTACATTGACACACTGTATGTGTCCATTGTCTCTGGCTCTAAATGCCAAATTGTGCGTGCTCTTCCCCTCATTATGGAGGGTGTAATGAGCAGTTGTTGCAGGCCTCTGTCAGCTGTTGGAGTAGCCTGCTGCTCTGTAATAGAAGTTTAAGGTCTGTTTTTTCCCTCGCTGTCTGTCAAACCATCACACACCAAGAAGCCCCACCTGTTACCCCGTCCGATCCGGATGTTTTCTTCCCGCTCGGAGCACGGGAAAATAATTTGGCCCTGTAAATAGGAAATGCAGTGCACTCACCCCAATCCGACTCCAAAACATTCCATCTTGTAGCGCCATGCCTGGGTATAGATTTGTGAAAGAATTTGAACAGAGGTCAAAAGGTTGCTAATGACAACGCCGGCAGAGAGAGTTGAGGATAATTATCACTGCAGGAAGGATAGGGATGTTAGTGTATTACAGAATCTAGTGCAGAGGAGGGTGAAAGCTTGTAGCGCTTGATGCGGCCAAGAAACCCGTCAATCAGACATCCAAGAATCAGAGGAAAGTGCTGGAGGGGCAGAGCGGAGAGAAGCTGTTCACTTCATTACAAGCGTTTATGCCATGTACGATTACTGACCTTTACTAAGTTTTCAATTTAGTATCACAGCAAAGCCAGATCTGGTTTAAATCTACTATTTGTAGATGGAGATAGAGTGGCATAAGAAAAAGGCAACATGTTATTACATAATTTTACATGTGATCACTCTCTTTGGCGTACCATATGTCCCTATCCTCTGCATCATCTTCTCTCACCTCCTCTTGCTTCATGGCAGAAATTACTTCACCCTACACTTCTATTCACTGTCCACTATGAAATAACTTTGAGCGTGTCATTGGGATGGGCCCATACGGATTATTTTTGAGCCGATACCGTTATCTGGTGGCTGATAAATGATATTTGCCGATACCTATATTCTTTCAAATCCACAGCGAGACCACTAATTTATTCTAAGTTGAAATAACAAACACAAATACACTTTTCACTTTTGTAAAACTAATAACAAATTGTATTTATCTGGGATATAAAAGGATTTGTTACATGATTGTGTAAACATACCGCCATATAAAGCTCTTGGTCTGTTCAAAAAGGGCACACAGAATGGGGGAAGCACCAAAATATCGGTTTCTATGAATATCAGTATCCCTAGTGTTTGGATACATTCTACAGTTCAGTTTTTGTTGGCTCTTACTAAAAACATTTACCCAGAAGCTAGAAGTCAGAAGTCTATACCTGGCAAATTCATTATTGCGAGTTAGAACCAGTGCCTTGGTGTAGGTCTACCGAAGTGCTACAAGTTTTGATGTAGTTTTTATGAGCTGTATGAAAATCTACATTAGAACATTGTACATTAGTATTCATAATTTGTGCACATTATGTAGTTCACTTTCCAAAAATCCCGACTGAGATTGTCCTCCCAAAATGCTTTGCTTTCATGTTCCCCCCTTCAGTGTCCTCTGATCATTCATTCTTTCTATTTCTGATTTTCTAATAATGATGGATGAAAACGTTCTTACCAAATAGGAACCCAAGAGACAATAATCATTTGGAGGAAAAGTTTAACTAGCTCACTGAACTGGTTGTCAAATCCGTATGTAGCACATTAGTCAGGAGCAGACTTGAGAATTTTCGTGGTTGGTCTTCTAGCCCTAAGGCACCAGTCTTCCCCATCTCTTGTGTTTTTCGCTTTACTCTTCTCTTGACTACCTCCTTCTGAGCGTCTTCACAGATTTTCACATCTGTGGGAGAAGCCTGAACCTCCCTGGGGGACCTGGGACATTGACTGGGCCCATTTTTTCAGCCGGGCGCTCATAATTTATTAATCTTTCCCAGGCTAAACTTATTTCTGTCCTCTTTAACTTCTTCTCAGAGTTTAGCAAATGAACTAGGGTTGTAGAATGGTGGCAAAATATCTAATTGCGATTAAAGTGTTGCAGTTAGATTTGGTTTATGTTTTAATTGTAGTATTCTGTTTAAAGTTCCCATTTAAAACACGTCTAGGAGCATTAGCATTTGAGAGACTGAGACTGAAATATGAACTGATAAACTAATTCAAGTGTTTCAGAATAAGCTTGTAGAGATCGAACTGCAGCGTAGGGGTTGGACAATAAAAAATAATATTGTTTATCGTGATAAAAAGGGTTGACCATAATCGCTCATGGGACATATTATATAGTTGTGATAATCGTCAACAAAGATAATGGCCTTTATTTCACCAGAATGTGCAGAAAAAGCTGCTCATCCTTACTTAAATAACTGATGTGTAGGTTGGCGGTTCGAATCTTGCGCTCACCGTAAACATCATCGGGTTAGAGGTGCGATTCCAGCTCTGGCAGATGAATAGACGAGACCAAGACTAAACCAAGGTGTTTGAATGTGTGTGTGAATGTGTGTGTGGTCCCTTGATGTAAAGTACTTTGAGTGCTTGAAGGTGGAAAAGCACTATATATAAACGTGACCGTTTACCATAACGGCTATTTAAATATATATATTAAAATGATAATTATTCCCATCCATAACATTTTTAAACTGCCAGCAACTTTGACAGTTATCGTAATATAATTGTTAATCATAATTAGTTTGGCCATAGTAATCGTGACACCAAATTTCAGTATTGTCCCATGCCAACTGCAGGGTTAGCAGCATTTATACTTATACATATTATTTTGTTGTTTGCTGTCTTTGTGATTTGCGACCATTGAAATTGTAATTTTGTTTCGATTGCATTATATCAGCCGGCTTAAGTTGATCTGATTACATTTTGGACAAATATAGCGAAACATAGAGGACAACAAATGCAGTTGACTTCCTTGAACTTGCTACAAAAATGCAATGAGTCACCAGATATAAACTTTGCATACAACTTTAACATTGCAAAATAATTCACCCTATCTCTTACTCACAGTCTTTGCTTTTCCTGGCATTGTTGGAAAAGCTAATCTTTAATAGGCCAAGTGTTTTACTAAGGCTTTTGAAGGTAAGATAATGCCGAGGGTGTTTCGTGGAATACTAAAACTGTTATGAATATTGAGCAAAAATCGAAGGCTAGTGGTTAATACTTAAATATGTAGGGTTAGTGACATGCTAGTCTTTTACAATTCAAACAATGAGAGCGAGGGCTGACTCCGTGTCGTTTGCATTATTCATCAGCCACCTCTGAATACACCCTCATTAACACCAAATATTCAGTCTCTTCTAGTTGTAATTTGACATGTAAGTGAAGTAAGTCCCTGATTTCCATCTTTAATTCAACTTTCTGCTTGACTCTATGGGGTTAGGCCTCCGTGTTTGAGCACAATAGTGTCAAGGAGTCAAAAGATGTTCCATGTGCACAGATTGTGAGCCAAAACGTTGCACTTTTGTTGGATGCGACATTGGATTCAAGAGGTTTTTACTGAAGAAGCTCTCCACACACATCATGAATTAAAACACGGCGCACTCTAATGACATCATTCATCTGCTCATAATGGATTCATCTGCTGATTGATTTCTGGGGTAATCACTTGTGTTAAAGCACCAGTTCGTAAAAAAAAAATTAAGAATATTTCAATGTGAGCTTGTATGAAGGACAATGCACAAACTGGTTTTCTGCTGCTTTTGAAAATCCCAGCTAAAACGGCTCCATTGAATCGTTTGGTAAATTCAGTTACTCTCAGTGAAGTTGTATGTATTTTCCCACGAAGGCGTCTGATTGGACAGAAGGAGAGACCATGTGACGCCCTCATATTGCAGTTGCCTTGACACAATGAATGGTGATACATTTCATCACAAGATCAGGCGTGTCATGATAACAGATTTTGAGGTATGCATTGTTTCAACAAAATATCTCGATAAATGATAATATTGAAACTACTTAATATCATTGAGACAATATCACTAAAAAATGATATTACCATAAGCCTTTTTCAGCGTGAACCAAATTGTAAAAAATCTGTCCAGCAAGAAGTAAATAACTATCACAATAAAACATTTCATTAGTTACTCGTCAATTCAGTTCAATTCATCTTTATTCTAGACTCATGGTCCATTTCTAAAACAAACAAGGACAGTGACAATACAAACAGTTAACATTTAAGTTTTAAAGCGACAACCACACCAGTGTCTCCACATCTCAGACTCAAGCGTATTGCACTGAATCTTATATTTATGAGTTACATTATGATTTCATTTTCTGACTTATTCAACCTGCAAATAAAACTGTACATTAAGGTTCTTAGTACAGCAAAGTGTTCACTCGTGCAATGACAAACATCTCAGTCGTACTAGTCCATTGTAAAAAACCTGCAGCCTTGGGAGACTGGCTTTTTTGTAATGAGTCCAGAGGTGGGCAGTGTATAATGGTGTACAATAGTAGTATCTATTAAACAATTACAAATGTGACCAACTACAACTCAAATGTTATAAAAAAAAAAAGGCTTAGCACTGCCAAAAAATAATTGCTCTTTCTATCAAATAATTAATGATAAGTCGATTTAGTAATTATCGCGGCAGGTCTACGCCAGATGCCCTTCCTGACACTAACTTATAGCCAGGCTCAGGAATAGTAAAAGCTACACACGTGAAATGATAGTACATTGACTTCGTAGATCCAAGTGCTACTGCTTGCAGTTCATCAAACTTCATAATAAAAAATGATGATTGTTTTATTATGGTGCATTTTTAGCAACTCTGTAATGGACTGCTTTGTTTATAACGCCTACCCTCTCATCAGGACACTGTTCTCCCAAAACTGAAATATTTGCGCTATATTCATCAACTTAATAAGCAATAATATGACAAGGGCCCTTAACGCAATCCCATAGCAACCAAAATGTGCAGGTTTGTGTTTCTTAATGAATCAAGTTATTACAGAAGCAATTAGCGAATGAAAAATTCCCAGGCTAAATGTGACTAAGGTGATTTGCTCTGAATTCCCCGGGCAAATTAACGTGAATATTGATGTGATTTTGGCGCAAATCTTCCTGATATTTATGTCCTACTGGCCCTAACTCACTTTCCGCATATTCCCGGCGTCATGTATGGAAACATTGTGCTAGCAGTGATTGATGGGTACTTCCCCCGTTTTAGCCTAGATGTGAACGTCCTTTGCGTAGCTCACACCCGCCGCGCTTTTTATTGTACACCTTTGTCTAGGTGTATAATTATCGCCGAAGAGTGGAGCGAGAGGGAGGGGGAGTAGAGGTGCTCGTCGTCTCCCCTCTGCCGCTGCTGCTGCTGTTGCATCTGAGAATAAGACACTGGCCGCAAATGATTGGATTAGTGTTTAACCCCCCCTTCCACTTAGCATAATCCTCTTTGCAGATTTCCTCGTGTGTGTGTGTGTGTGTGTGTCTGTGCGTTACCCATTGCTCTGTATATATGAAACAGCAAGGTCAGTTTACCCGGGTTTCAAGCAAGCAGGAGAACTATAGAATGGTGTGGAATGGGACAGCATGAAATTAATGTTTAACCTGGACCTCCGCAAAGGCACTGAGTGTAATCGTAAAGATATGTTGCCAAAAACAGGAATCATACTACGTATTAATTCATGGGTAAATGCTTTTTCCATTGGCCTACATAACCCCTATGTCTTGGTAATCTTCTTTCTTTATCCTTATCTCAACCGAATTTGCCACCACAGATCATCTGTCTCCTGCAGCGGTTAGTTTACTGATATGGTAAGGGTTGTGTCAGATGCCCTCCCTAACTTAAACTTGCTGTGACCCACCCATGGCTGGTCTGCCCAGTGTAGTTAAGAAGCATTAGATTACAATAGTACATGATCCTTAAAGATACACTCTAAATATATATGAATAGTGTTTGTTGTGGAAAATTATGTTTGGTTATGCACAAAAATATTTAATTCAAAGCACAGTATGCATTTTTAGATTGCAAATAGACCGAAATAAAAGCTCATTTTTTCATGTTGGTTGTTTATTGCACTGAAAAACTTATGTCTTTCCAATGAGTAGGCTTGTATCTCCACAAACCTGAGTCTTATTTCTGCTGCTTATTTCTAGGGAAATGCTGTTCTTTTGGCTATAATCTTCCATAGTAGGGCATAAAAAGTATCTATTTCCATGGAGAATGTTCTGATGATGTGCCACCCCCAGAAAGTTACATACTGTACCTTTTTAAAAATGAGCATTTTTATTCAGCTCTTCCTCCAAATGATACAAGTATAAGTTGTAGATTTATGATACAGTCTTGTTGTTTATTTCAGGACAGCTTGTTCCCTTTTTGACAATAGCAGCACATCTGAAAAGCACACATTCTTTCAGTGTCGTCTTGTCTTGTCTTTTCAACAAGCTAAATGTGATAGCTTGGACAGGGGTGCGAAAAGGCGAGAAATGGAAGATGGTAACAAGACATGTATCCCTAGCACGCATAAGATGGGCATTAATAATAAAATATTTGACAGGCAAATATGGGCACTTGGTGATCCAGTTCTGAGCAGCCAGAGGTGAGGAGCAGGGGATTATGGGAAAGAAATGCGAAATTGAGCGATCAGTCGGAAGGTCTGCGGGGTTTGCGATGTCATTGTGAGACTTATAAACAGCCACAGCCAGAGATGGGCACTTTGAAGTTGCGTAGAGCCGCTTAAATCCTGCCTGAAAAGACACTGAAGGCCCCCAAAGAGGAGACGGCGACAGGCAGGGAATGTAGCTGGTGATTGGCGAGTAAAAAATCCAAAGTAACGGTAAGGCAAGTGTGTTTTATGGGCCTATACTGACAGGTGGAGTGGAGATAGGAGTGCTCCCAACATTGCTAAGAAAAGTATGTGTATTTTTCTCTTGGATGGGTGAGTAATGTGTTCCTTGGACGCGGATGCAACATGAGAAGTAGTGATGCAGCAGTGCCGAGCTCGAAGCTGATCTGAGCAGGATGTGGGTAGACCGGGCGCCACTGCATTAGGACTTCTGACATCGCGGTAAAAAGGGGCGAATACAGGCATAGGCGGCTGAGTCATGAGGAGCAGACAGGCACTATAGACTAACTGTCAATCAAACCTGTAAACTATCCACTGTCAAGTTGTACACTTCTGTTTTAGAGCAAGTGGTTTATAAAGTCCACAGTCATTGTTACTCCCGCTGTGTCTTCTGCTAGTGGTACTTCTCTTGTCATATTGTACCTCTTGTCATATTTTAATGCATTTGAATCTTTGCTTCTGCTCCCCCACCCTGTCTATCAAATAAAGGGGTTGAGTGGCTCCAACTGGTTCCAGGTAGTCCATTCAAATCCTATATGATATGTGGTTGTGACAGAAAGGGCATCTGACTTTTTCCAAACTTAAGTCTCATCCATCCATCCATCAATTTAAGTTTCACAAACAGGAAAAACTAGTGAAATTCTGTGATATTGGCAAGGATTTAATGTAATCAAAGTTTGGACTGAACTGGGACCAAAACCAGATTTGGAGCTGGAACTAGACCAAGTTTAGACCGGGACTAGACCGGGACTAGACCGGGACTAG
The DNA here is from genome assembly GCF_009829125.3 of Periophthalmus magnuspinnatus. NCBI lineage: Eukaryota > Metazoa > Chordata > Actinopteri > Gobiiformes > Gobiidae > Periophthalmus > Periophthalmus magnuspinnatus. The sequence continues at coordinate 10,609,216 of NC_047146.1, forward strand.
ACCGGGACTAGACCGGGACTAGACCGGGACTAGACCGGGACTAGACCGGGACTAGACCGGGACTAGACCGGGACTAGACCGACACCAGGACTGGACTTAGAGCTGGACTAGATCAGTTGTACATCGGGACTAAACTGACTCAAACCAGAGCCATATCAGGACAAGTGTGAATACATCTTAAGTGCTCTGATCCAACAATCAAGACAACACAAGCTAGTTCTGATGAACACATTTACAAAATATAGGGTCTTAAAGTCACTTATGACAATAGGCTACACACAACATAGGTGGCCATAGAATAATCCTGTTACTGTTATCATAAAACTCCCAGTAGTAGCGGTGCATGTAAGTTGTGTGATCACTTGAACTAGATTCCTTTTTAATATACCACCTGCTGTGATTGGATTGCGCTCCAATTGTACAGAAAGGAATTGGACATGCTATAGATTTTATTAGCTCTGCGAGTGGGATGTGCCTAAGAATCAAACAATAGAAAAAAGGATTGATGCTTTTCCAAATCAAATTCACAATAGCTGTTAGAGCGAAAAGATTAAAATGTGTCTCTTCCACAAAACCCATTCATTTGGCTTCCCTGTATTTCCTCATGCAATATACAAAAGCCATTCATCCTCCACGTGGACAACACTCACATACTAACAATGCATTCAAATGGTGCGTTAATAACAGTGGAAGTGTGACAGAAGTTACTATGAGAGGAAGAGGATGGGGAAGTTAAAAAGCTGTTGTATTGAATTATTAATGCTACTATTGTGCCTCCACTTACACACTCATGCACATGCACAGCTGCAGTCCCCAGCCGCTGGTGTAGACAGGAAACAGCAGGCTGGTTCACTTGGAATCAGGGCTATCTGTAAGTGCTCTGTTGTGAGAAGGATGCCATGGCCTGAATGGTAAATTGGTATGTTGTTCAGAGATGAGTTGTACAGATGTATGAATAGGCTTAATATAGGCTCCAATGGGCAATCAGAATCTCTCTGTTGTTATTTGGGTCAGATACTCACTGGACATTGTATTAGGAAATGCAAAATGGTATTCACAAATATTTTAATGTTCCACTTGAGTAATACTATTATTGATGTGAAAAATCTCCCACAGAAATAGAAACAACATAGTGTTGGTAACAAGAAGTGCCCAGTGCGTACAACATTTACTTACACTACAGTATAAATTAGACTTCAAGCGTAAACATTATAGCGAATAAATGAGTTTACAAACCCCCATTTTGGCAAAATTAAAATACTAATGAAGCTATTAGTCTTGTTGCTATGAATCTGTTTGAAAACCACAACTATGCTATGTTTGTAAAGGATAAAAATATGTGGTTTAAGATTGAAGCCATCAGCCCTTTTGTGGATCTCAATTTACCTTAAATTAAATGTTGCCTTGTGACATTTAAAGGTTGTAGAAGAAAAAGGTGAGGAACAATTTGAAGTATACACAAGCAATAAAAGAGCAAATCAAGCTGTCGTTGCCAGATAAGTCAAGTAGGATCCAGTTTGGAAAGGCTGCAGCTGAAGGACACATTTTATATTGTTTTATATGTAGAAATGTCATAATGATTTCATAGCCCCTTGGTGCATATACAAGCCTGTGCGAAACTGCCAGACAGGCTTTTAGGCTATGGAAAGCGACATTCTTAAATTAACACGCAAACCTAATTTAGATAAATACAATAATGAAGGCACTGGTCCTATCCTGCAGTGGCGTTCTGACTCAAACTTAAATATTTCTACTTCTGCGGTAAAATGCTTTATTCTATGGTTTCGAATTAATTTCCCTATTAAAAGCAAATAAATATATGGCATTCACTGCTTTCACAAGACAAATATTGCAAGTATGACACTAAGGACACTCAATACCAAGGTCAATATCACAATAAATATAATGTAATTCTTAATATAGATGAAGAATAATCTAAACTAGGCTGATTCAGGAAAGGGGCCTTTTGATCTGCAGTGATTCTTGTTCAGATGAATATACCAGTTTTAGTATCAATTTGTATCTAAAGAACCAGTTCCAATGGCATTTAACAAAGTTTGTGAACAAAAGCCACACTAAACAGTTGAATGATTTCCCCAAAAAATACATTTATTCCTCTCAAGCGTGGAACAAAGTGCTTTTACTACCACAAAACCTGTCAATAAAACAAAACAAAAAAAAAAATCCAATCTGAACCCAAAAAGTAATCTAACTTGTGTATTGTCAACTGATTACTTCAAAAAGAATCAGAACAATCCCAAGTTAAACCTCTTTTTCCACCTCACCGTGACTGCCTTGCATCTGTATCCCTCCTTGTTTCTCTCCTTGGCTGTGGACGAAAGTTACTCCGCGTGACGAGCAAAGCGGTACTTACGCCCTCACAAAGCACCTGTAGTCGCTTAGAGCCGACACGGTTCTTGCATGCGCGGCTGCCATGTTTGGTACCAGAGCTCTGACCTCTTATCCACTGAATCCCAGATGGCCTGCCCCTCTCTCCCCTACTGCAGCTGCGTGCCTTGTCCCTACATCCAAGGGTTAACATGTAACAGCGTGTGGGCCAGACAGAAAGAGTTAACGCGGATGGATGTAGCAAGTGGTTTTAGTGGTGTTCCAGAGCGTATGTTGTGGGAGCGTGTTTGCCCACACCTCAGCCACGCGCTCCTCAATGCTGGGCCTCATCTGTATGCAAGAAGACGTGCGCCGCATAAACTCAACCTTGAGCTGAATTTTGAAATGTGTTTGTAACTAAATGTTTTACTGTCAAGATGGTGATGCAAAAACTCCAAAAGTGCTTACTGGGTTCATATTTAAAGAAAGATGACTTAAAGGTGCACTATGTAACTTTTGTGGTGTGTTTCTCCATGGAGATGTTATTGCTTTGTCTGGAACTATCTTACAGGAGTATTTTTTGACCCTTTTCTGACCTGTAACTTGGCTTGGTGGCGTTATATCTCCTTGTACCCATGGAGATAGATTAGTTTAATGTCATACTGTGGAACACTCCAATCATGCAAAGCCCAAAAAAGTTACATAGTGCTCCTTTTATTTAGGTTTAACATTGTGGCTAGATTCTCACAGGAGGCTGGAAATGTGGAGAGAACAGTGTATTCATTTGCATTCATGGATATTTATTTCACACCTGTCTAAAACTTTAGCTCCTACACTTTATAGGTGGGCGTTGATTTGAATGACCGTTTTGATCAGTCCAAAACAACTGACAAATGTGCATAATGTGCAAAAGAAGCATGATGGATTTCTTTTAATGTATCTTTGAATAGAAGAATCCACAGAACCACGCCTGCCCTGTCACTACACTGACATATCTTATTGTGTAGGGCTGGATGATATGGTGATTTTATCCTTTTAAGATTAAGCTATTTTAGTATATATTGTGATCTAATGTTTATCTGTTTAATGCAGCTCTATGTCATGTATTCTCCTGTCATGTTCTGAGTGAGTGACAGATGGATTTAACCAATCACAGTGAAGAGTTAACTCCTAGTTTTAAAAGGAGGAGATGATACAAGTAGCTACAAGTTACAAGCGATAGAAAAATACACATGACTCGAAATCATCATCTGGCTTTAAGAAAATCCTTTTGACATTTCATCCACCTCTTGTCTCTGATTTAACTAAACTTTTTTTTTCTTGTTTCTGTGTAGCTGGTGTTGCCGTGGCTCAGAGAGTGGTGACGGTGCAGAGCGGCCCGCTGATCCGGACGGAGGGCTCTCATGTGACCATCTGGTGCAACGTGACAGGATACAAGGAGGGCGTGGAGCAGGACTTTGAGTGGTCCATGTACCTGCCATCGGCTCCAGACAGGGAGATCCGCATCGTGAGCACGGCGCAGCAAAACTACGCCTACGCTGTGTACTCCCAGAGGGTCAACAACAAGGAAATCTACGTGGAACGCCTGACCCGAGACTCGGCTGTGCTCCACATCACCAAAGTGCAAGCCAGGGATCAGGGGCTGTTCGAGTGCTACACCCCCAACACAGATGGACGCTACCTGGGCTCCTACAGCGCCCGCACCAACCTCACCAGTAAGTTTGACCAGTCTATAAGGAGAAACGCCGCATGTTGATTGAGTCCCTATAATATAAACAAGAACAGACAAGAAGTTGAGCCTTTAGAAATATTGTTATAGCAGAAATAGCTGAAGGGCCAGTACCTGTTTGTTTTTATAAAGAAATGTTTGTCTTGCCAGGACAGCTATAAAAATTGAGACCTGCATCTAATTGTAAAGAAGTTAAGCCAACCGCTATGCAATCGGCTGTTAGCATTATTATGACAGCAAATCTCCGACCACCGAACATTATGAAAGCACTTATAAACTCATTGCAGTGAACAATTATAATTCTGGGAAAGGAGGAATAAGTTTGGACCTTTGCAAACGATGAACTATTTCTGCTAATCACGTTTTAAGGCAGGTACTGTGCCTTTCACTTTCTGTCCTAAAGTAACGGTATAGCCCTGTTAGAGCCCTACTTTAAACTTTTATCTGTTTCAATATTCATTTTTTTTTCATTTAGTCTGCTTCGTGGAGTCAATCTAAGTAGTTCTATTGGTCTGAGGGAGGATACACTTTACAGTCAGCTTCTCTCATATTCATTGTCTATGAAGAACTTTGCATTTACCTTTGAAATGTACAGAAACCCAGTGAGAATCCTTGGCACCAACTACTTTTTCAAACGTGCCGATATTTCAAAGTATACAAGAGAGATTTACTTTTACTTTTGTTGACTTTTCTGACAAGCAACATACTTTTTAGAAAAACTTTGCTGCCTGCCTAGTGTACTACCATCTGAATATTTAAAGGCAAAATCAAAATAAATAATCGTACAGTTTTTTTCCACCTCACTGGAAACACTGACGTACAACACGGGCTACTATTCTCCACTTAAGATCATTGCGCAGTTTGAGCATATGACTTCCAGTTTATAGTAAGTGGGCTGTTAAAAAACATCATCTGTTGCATATATTAGTCCATATTGGTATGAAGATGGTATCTGTGTCACATGTTTCACAGTCATCAGTGTCATTCCTGTTTAAAAATATATACTGTTAAATATTCAATACAAACTTTAAACATCTGTCATCTTCAACTGAAACTACAAACAGGAAAAAATCTGTCTTTCCATGTCAAAAACACCTGTTCTAAGTCGGGAAGTGATGCCTAAAAACTGTCGGTACACAACATGTCTTTGCCTAAATTTCTGTAGATCTGTTTCTGAGACATGCTCCATGTGCTGGGGGAATTTCAATCACTTATTTAGACCAAGGCCGGGTCGCTTCTGAGCAGTACGCAGCTGCCATAGTAGGGGATTTCATGCCATTCATAACTGCGTGCCTTCATGACTGGAGTGCGTGACCTTCCTCTTGAGGTCAAAGGGCAAACCAACTCCAAACTGACAGCTATAGGCCGTGTTTAGCTTCAAGGCTAACTGTCACATTAATAATGAAATGTGCACTATGTGAAAATGAAGCAAATCTTTGTGTTTAAAGTTGATTTTTAATGTTTCAGTCGTAATTAGGAATCATTTTCGAAATAATCTTCATGAAATATTGTCATGCTTTGTCTGCCATGATACCAATTATGAAACACTGGCACTGCTTGGACATTGTTTGGTTAATTCCGAGTTTCACTTAGATTTTGTCAATGTGTTTCATCAAAACAGAGGGATGTTTCCAGAACACTCTGCATTTTGGCTTATTCCTTACGTACACTGATGGCTCGCAGCTGTTCAAAATTTTCTTCCTCAATTTCGTCCTTGGTCATTATTGTGTTCTGTCATTTTTATGAAGCAGTGTTTTTAGGACTTTTATTCTTCATTTACTTAAAAATCAATATATTAACAAATGTACACATGGAATATGAGTTAGAATAGGAGGACTAATATTGATTTCATGTCCTTATGAATTTTATACCACCCACTTAAGAGCCTTGACCCAGCAGTTGAAAATGAAATTCATTATGCATGTATATAGAGGAAACTCCATTTAACTGACCTTAGCCCTAGTGTCTATACTTTTATGTTATTTTAATCAGTGTTGTAGTGTACATGTACAACAATTAGGCTTAACATTATTTTGTATTTGTTGACTTCATTCATTGTCCATGTAGGGATATTTGTCCTCTGTATTTGACCCATCCCTAAAGTAGCACTGGGTAACAACTGTGCAACACCCAGTCCATAGACTCATTTCTGGAGTGTGGAGCGTGTGTGTCAAGAATATTTGGAGAATTGGTCTATTGTGCATGTTTTGGGTAATAACAGGTGAAGTGAAGGCAAATATTAGCTCTATTTTGGAGGGAAGTTATCCAGCAAGTTACAAATGCATTGAATCATAGCAGGTTCTGAGAAAACTTGACCTAGGACCAAGTTGTGATTACAGGGGACTAGGTCTGAGTTCGCTAAGTATTAATACCGTTTCACCAAATTGATGTAGTCTCTTATTCTAATAGTACTGGATAGAGCGTGTGGTATTAAGAATGTCTTTGCAGTCTCACTTGAATGTGGGGCAGGGCTCTCAGGCAGGGTGCAGTACAACGGCACTTGTGATAACAGCTAGTATTTATAGACGTGTTCATAAGCCAGACTTCAGGGCATGAGGAGGGGTGGAGAGGAGTTGGTTATCTCAGCCTCTCTCCATATCCGTGACCTCTTAACCCACTTGGAAAGGTCACAGGGTCACGACGGGGTTGCTCCTCTCGCTGCGACGTTATGGATTCCTCTGACATATCTTGGCAGCTTCGCACTTCCTTGGACCATTGTTGTCAAACATTCTCCCAGCCTCATTCCCCCTCCTGTCCCCCTGCACCCCTCCTGTCCTTCAGACTGTCATTTCAATTATCAGAAGTGTTGTAGTCGAGGCAAAAAGGACCAAGGCCGAGTCATGTAGTTCTTAGCGAGGGAAACTGTGTGGAGAGTGAAGGAAAAGTGGATGCCAGCAAGTGATTCTTTACTATGTCACTTTTGTTCAGCCAATGAGCCGTAATGTTGTGACCAGTGACAGAAAAATGAATGGAATAGGCTATTGAAATGAAGTAGTCTAGTAGGTGAAGGCAAATTTAGACAAACTATTGCGGTTCGTTGAGACCAGAGTGGCCACAAGACAGCTTGATGCATGAGTTAGGATACAGAGAAAATGTTCAATCCCAAACCAACTTGTTTCCTAGTGTTTTCTTAAAAGGGGCCAAGAAGCTGTGATATGCCCTGTTAAAAAGAATGAATGTGTTGCCCTCGGTTATATCGGAACTTTTGCACATTTCACAATTAAGACGCTAACAAGAAGAACAGATAACACTTCAATATCCGGCCTATTCTTCGATTTCTGCTCACAGCTGTTTAAAAATGGTGTTTGAAATCTCTACTCTCACTACTATCTCTGGGTGATTTCAATTTCCATCGAGCTGCGCGTGTTAAGTTCTTTTCTGTGAATATGTACTTTTTACACCAATTAAACTTAGCTACTCTGGGTTCTACATAAGCCAGTGCCATGCTTTCTGTGCCAGCTTCAAATTTAAATTGGTAAAGAAGGATTAGAAAGGACATCTGGGATTATAGTATCAAATTGATATGTGATTTCTGTATCTGTAGAATTACTTTGCTACTATGAATTCTGTCTTCAGAGATGTCACTCATTTGTATGGAATATGCCACAGTATGACATTAAATATACATCTCTCCACAGATCTGACCTATAACTTACTTGACCTAGTGGTGCCACCTGCTGCTCTGTATGTAGATAGAGAAGTTGGATGTCACATTGAAGAATCCTCAACCAAAACAAGTTACATAGTACAGCTTTAAATTCCTCTTTCAACATAACATACTATACAAGCTAGTAATGTACAGCACTTTACTTGTACAGACACCTACTCGTAAATGTTAAAGTAGATACTTTTTACTACTTCACTGCATTTGAGAGCAGATATCTGTACTTTCTACTGCACTATATTTTTGAATTGGACTTTTTTTTTTTACTATTGTGTGAGACCTGCTGAAAAGGCTGAGGGGTTGATTTTTAATGCATTCATGGTTTAAGCAAACAAAAATATACAAAGATCGATTCAGTTGTTTCTACTTAACAGAATTCAGAACAAATTTTCATCAAAATCACTACATTTGACGTGTTCCAAGACCTCAAAATCTGCACGAAATACTTTTACCTTTACTCTTTAAGTACATTTAAAGCAGATACTTAAATACTTTTAGGGTAGATTTTTTCATTTGATAGTTTTACTTTTACTTGGGTATTTGTTTGCTCCGGTATCTGTACTTTTACTTAAGTAACAAAATTGATTACTTGTTCCACCACTGGTAATATATGTTAAAATATGCGTCAGACGTAGTGCACCCTGAGGCCAGGCCAATAAAGCTGAAGAGGCAGTGCCCTACATGCTGCATGACTACTACACTGGCATTGAGGTGGGCGGGTTAATGGCAGGGTTACAAGGCCAACCGGTAATTTGTGCCCCGACTGCTCCATACAGGCTTAATCATAAGATGTGCCCTTACTATAGTCACCCCTGAGCACAAAGCACACTCGAAACCCGATCTCTAAATTGCCTGGGGAAGATCTCAGTTTCTCCGTCTCTCCCTGCACACCTGGAGAGTCAGCGGGCTGATACTGTGACGATGTTGTATTGTTTAGGGATGACAAGGCGATTCGGGGCGACACAGCTGTGCAACGAGCCGCTCCAATTGTGTGGGAAAAACGATTCGCTCGCTTCCTCAATGGGAAATGTGACACTGTTCTTTTTTAGGCTAGCAGCGTGCGGCGTTTATACCCCCAGTGATACCAAAATTAATCAAATAAAATGTAGCTCTTTTGCAGCCCGCCAAGTGCCAGTTTTGCTTGCGGCGGCACGGTAATGGTTCTGAGCATGAAAAGAATAATTGACACTAGAGTTTGAATTACGGATTGTACTAAATGGTGGGTGATGTAAAGGAAGACGAAGAATTACCTTACACAATGGGGTTCTGTAACCTGCTATATAGGATTTTATATGGGAGGGCTACTTTTCCGTATAGCTACAGCAGAAACTGGACAAATGTGATTCATGCATTAGCCTACAGAATGAGCAGAGCCTATTATTGGGTTCGGTGGGAAATGGCAGGAGAGTGATACTATTAACACCTCCAGTAGCGGTGTATGGAGCCAACGAAACCACTTGAAATTGTACACCGATGTCAAAACCATATCCGTATAATAGGAACGTATGATTAATATCCTCATCAGTGGAAATGCTTCAGCACAAAGATATTAGATTACAGTGATTAGAAAAGGAGAAATTCCCACAAGTGCAATGATCGGAAATTGGAAGTTTGGAAGTTTGGAAGAGTCGTGATTACATCTGCTCTTTTCCCACACATTTTTACCATATATTAGTATAACTACAACAATAATACAATATATAGTGGGTAAGCTCTAGCTACAAGTAAAGGCATGTTACTACTACTACTACTACTATCAATACCGAACTGGTAAAAAAATGTAGTAGTAGAAGTTTTAAAGGGCTCATATTATGCTATTATCTACATGTTTAACTCACAAATCCTGCATATTTAGGGAGAGTTCTTCTCACAAACAGAAAATGCCCCGTTCTACCTTGTGATGTCATGTGGTAATACAGGAAGTGCTCTACTGTGTTTTTAAACTTCCTACACTTTTATCAGAAGCATTTGGATCATTTCAGCCGTGGAATCTCTACTAATCTCTACTAAACAAAAGGTAAATGGTAGCTGTTAACTTACCGCTTCATGACATCACAAGGTGGAACAGAGCGTTTTGAGCTTTGGAGATGTAGATAAACTAATAAACCAGGATTACTCAAACATGTGTGAGTGAAACAAAACACAACTCCAGGTAAAATTGAGGAAGTAGACGTTTTAACACGACTTAAAGCTCACACAAGCCAATTTTGTGTAATACAGGACCTTTAATATGCATTTTAAAAGTGTACTGCAATGCAATACGATATCATCTTTTAGTTAAAGTTAGAAAAAGACAAATTTTCTCTGTTTATATGCAAAAGATTGATTCTAACCTGTGTATTTTGTTCCCTGCTGTAGATGAGAGCATTCATGTATTTTTTCCTTGGAATACACCCAAAATGTTGCTTTGCCTTGACACGGTTCAGTTGCACATCTTGGCGACAATTTGATTTAGTCGACTAATTTATATTCTCACCTCAGCATCTTGTAATAAAAGGCTGTGTTGCTCTATATGTCATTCTATTTAGGCAACGAACTGAGTCGACCTTTGATTGCACAACATGTAAATGAGTCTTAGCACTCAATAGAGAATGCATTAACAAGCTCAAAATATGTGCGCCTAATTAACCACATAGATCTTCCTTGGTTTCTTGAGAGCTCATTTATCAGCATCTTGGCACTTAAACACAATAGTTAGTTTTGTCACTCGTAAGGCCAAAAAGTGACTGGTATTTCTCCTCTGATGATGAACAGAATGCGTCTGACGAAACCTCCCTCTGGCGCGTTCGTTGTACACATTTGCGCACATTTGTATAGGATTGTATGACTCCCACCTACTCTTCAGATTGCAGGAGAAAAAGGACAACAGGCTGACATAGCCATGGCGCTTGTCCTTAGCCTACGCACCAGTCTGTGTGTAACATGTCCAACCGCTTGCAGAACAGCACGCTCCAAACAAGATGGTCAACATAGAACTCCAACACACAGTCACCTCCTATGGCCATGCGTCACTCTTCTGGCAAATACACCTACAGGCAAATTATAGCCACAGCATTTGGCAGGAGGCATCTGTTTCCGGTCTTGTAGTAATATAGTATCAGGACCAGGGAGCAGGAGACTTGGTAAATCTTTCTATAGTGAAGTTTTATGCTGCATTGTTTGGTCCGCTATAGGTACGGGAAAAGCACATATCCATCTGTGGGGGAACTGAGCTTTGGAAAATATGTTGTGAATAGGAAAAGATGGTAATATTTATACACGTGTAATTTGGGACGAACTGTAAAAATAATGGATTGATCCATAAAACCAAATAGACTTGGCAGACGTTCTGGGCCTCACTGTTTCGCTTGTATGGCTGGGTTTGGGTTTTGAACAGTGTATTGTGTAAACTATTCAATTTAGCTTTTAGATTTGAAGTCACACCTCGTTTTGGTCTTCACGCTGATGTTACTGCCTCGCCTGGAATGTTCTGCAGTGTGGCTTTAAACGTCTCGATCTGCTGACACAAATTTCTGTTATCTTTTTGCAATTAAAACAGTTACTACATTAAATGAGACAAGTCGAATGCATTTTTAAATAGATTCTGGGCAAAGCAATAACCGCTTCGTTGGGCCGAGCTGCTGATGGACCCACCATTAGGAAAGTTACAGAGTGTTCCTTTAATGCAGTGTAACAACTTTAAACAGAATTCGTTTTCAATTGAGTGAAAGTAATAACTGGGCAATAATTCTTTAAAGAGGGGAGCAGTGGCTGTGTTAGGATGAGGGGGCATTCGAAATTGAAGTGTGTGACCAATAAATGATGAGCTGTTCCTCTCCGCTGCGATGTGATTGGCTACAGGTTTCCCCAGGCAATCCCCACAGTACAACTGACGCTATAGGGGGTGAGTTTTAAATAGTGTGATGTGACTTCCAGGGTTAATGCAGTTACTAGCCGCCATACAAGATCCAAATGCAATTAGCCAGCACAAATTGAGAAGGCAGAGAAAAGGAGTGGGAAGAAGAAAGGGCCTAAGAATTTCAATTATAACGAAAGTAAACAGTGGAAATTCTTTTTCCTCACAACCTGCAGCAAAAGTTTCAGGAGATAGCTTCTTCCTTAGTCGGAATATTTGCAGCATTTATTCTTTTGTAAATTGTCCAGTCAGAATGGATCCCTTTTCCATAGCCTTAACTGTAGCACGCAGACTGTTTACCAAGTATTCAAGGGCAAGTAGTGTTTATCTGTGTTGGCGGCGTGCTTCAGCGTCATAGGGCACGGAGACAAAATGGTGCATATTTAAATTTATCTATACTGATTTGAATTGGTCTAATGGTATGAACGAGTGAAAGAATGAATTTTATAAAACTTGTCCTGGGAATTCTTAACTATAGTCTAATGTTTGAGCAAAATTGTCATGGTTTTAGTGTGTTTTCAAGGCTGTAAAGTTCAAATATGGAGGAAAAACTAAAGGTAGATTGTGAGATCAGAGTGAAAAGTATAACTCTTTTACGCAAATAGTACATGAATAGTTTGTCAATTATATTCTTACATTCTTCCCCACTTAATAAACAACTTGAAATGATTTGATGTAAACCTCAGACAGTCCGATCTAAAAATAAATCTATAGTGCAGACAGGCTCAATCGCTGGTAATCAAATCTCCATAGAGACAATCGGATGATGCCAAGTTACAGGTCAGATCTGTAGAGAGACTCACAATGAGAATGTGTGTTTATGTTATATTTACATCTGCAACTGAATAACCAACCGAAAAGACTGAGCTTAATGCCAAATTTTGGAACCTACCAAGCCAAGCAATAACATCCCCAGGGAGACAACCGTTCCCCACAGAAGTTACATACTGCACCTGTAACCTGTGCTTGATTTAGAGGCAGACTATGACAGACAGTTCACACTCTAATTCATTCACTAAGGCCAATTTAGATTCACTAGACAGTGCCAGGTGTCAGGAGTGACAAGTGTTCCCCCTACACTTTATGCAGTATATAAATGGAGGCTTGAAATAAAAATTGTGTTATGTTATTTACCACTGACTGTGTTTAGCTAATTTTGGTTCTATTATTTTTTAAAACACTCCTCGCATCAAATTAAGGTAACCCATAGTCTAAGCAGTACTCTTATGTAAATATATGCATGTGGTGGCACATACAGAGTAGTATTGGTGGTAGTTTTAGTGCTGAGCTAGCGTGTGCGTGTGTGAGTGTGTGTGTGTGTGATTTGTGTCTCTGCCTGCACTTTCATGGAGAAGTGGGGGCTGCCAAGTCTCACTCCTCTACTTCACTTAATGAGATACACCAAATCCGGAGATGTCATCTTGCATTCTATATTTTACACCGAGTGACACCCAGCCGCGCCCTGCACTACCACTGCTCTTTCCCCGCACCTCTCCATCAATCCTGGGACTCCCGACTCAACCCTCCACCGGCCATGGAGGTCCAGGTATATGGATATGTCAATAAGACTCAGAGTCAGACTTCATTACAGGAGATTGGAGGAGCGGGTATAAGATGGAAGGGATTGAATCAGAAAAGGCAGAGAAATATGGTGACGGTGGTAGTGGAGCTAGTCAATTTATTTTATTGAATAAAACAAAAGTTAAAAATGGGACTATTTGGAGTGTACTATCATAGGTATAGCATAGCAACAAGACCTCTTATGGGTGTTCCCTGTACTAAAATGATTGCCAGGTTTACTCATAACATTAATGAAGTATGTTATAGATTTATGTTATACGCCAATGTCACATCAACAAATCTACTCAAGTAAATGCATTAAAGTACACGTTTTACTTTTTACTCTTTAAGTAAATTTAAGTATTTCGTGCAGATTTTAAGATCTAATAAAGCCTCCAATGTAGTGATTTTGATAAAGATTTGTGCTGAATTTTTTAAAGAAACAATTAAATCAATATTTTTTCCTAGCTACTTTTATTTGTATATTTGTGTTTGCTCAAACTAGAAGCGTGTTCAAAATAAAGCCCTCAGCCTTTTCAGCAGGTTTCAAACTGTAATAATAAATACTTTTACTTTTCAGTCCTCTTCAAGTAGTTGAAAGTATAAATACCTGCTCTCAAATGTAGTGAAGTAAAAGTATCCACCTTAAAATGTACTTAAATCAAGTACAAAAACCCAAAATGTGTATTCAAGCACAGTACTTTATTACTTTTACTTCATTATGTTCCAGCACTGTTCAGGGTTAAATGATGTGTGTACTAGTGTACCAAAATAGTATCTTCTCCCTGTTTCCATAAAAAGTGTGGAATGTCTGAAGTACTTTGTCATATTCTGCTTCTGAATAAATTGCATGGTTATGTATAACAACATTAGTCTCAAAGAAAAAGAGACAGCCCACTCTGGATTAAGACAATTTAAAGAGACAATGCAGATGAATGGACAGGGGAACTTGTATCTGTTTGCTGCTATTGATTTTGACCAGCGGCCCATGTGCAGTTTATCTTTTTGTCCCTCTTGTCCTCCCCCCTCTCTCCCTCCCCCCTGTATCTCTATGGCCTCAGTGTCACCTCTCGGTTTCATTTAGAATTACATTGCCTGTGTCGTGTGTTGCTCTGTGTGGAAATGTGTGTGCAGAGCTCTAAAGCCTGGGACCAGGCAGCGCTCCAGATGGAGAGAGATTTCATCACTTGGTCTGGCTTGCCATTTTCTTTGCACATCTCATCTACTTCAGCCGACAGGGCTCTGGGCTCAACAACCCCTTCACTGGTGACGTAGGTACAGCATCCAAAGCATTACAAGGGACATTAAATTGAAAAGGATACAGATTGGCTATTTTAATTATACCCAATATCTTCTATTTCATAACATGTCTCTGAGGTTTGGACTGGCAGCAACCCATGTACAGACTTAACCCATTACACATTAATTGCTACTATAATAGTTAAGCACTGGAGTTGTCCAACCCAATTAGGTTCCTAAATTAGTGAGAGCTCCGTTGTCATTGTAGATAGTATATTATTACCTTCTAATATGACATCTAACATTGTTCTTTTGACAAGCTGTGAAGGACATTAATAAGGGCTGCACTATTTTGATTTTTGTGACAAGTATTGCAGTTGGATTTGAAGTTTATGTTTAAAAAGTAGGATTCTGCTGATTCTGAGGGTACATTGTTAACAACTGTAGGACCATTTGCGTTTTGGAGATTATTAACTGATAAACTAATACAAGAATCCCATATATTTCAGAATATCTGAACCACATGCAAGATTTTCTATAAAAAGACAGAATCTTTTGTTGTTTACAGAGGACATTCTTTTTTCTGAATAAACACAGCCATTGTCATTTGAGAATTGCTCCAACTCATATTTCGATTTGGTTTTTATATATTGTGCAGCTCATTAATTTAGTCTCTTGCTCAACTTATAAAATGCTAATTGCAACATTACATAAATATCTAAATATTTAAAATCTATGCATTTACTCAGGCTCTGCCAAAACTTATTTTATGTCAATTTTCAAATGCTAATGTATACCATCTGTTACTGTTGTTATTTACTAATAGCTGACTACTTTTCCAATATTCACATATAGTACAAGTCATGAGTGAACTGACGATACAAACCATCCAGAGTCCCACACCAGCAGGCTGTCAGTCAGGAGAGATGTGGCGGCCATAATTGAGTCAGAGAGTGGTGACGCTGTAGTGCTCCCATTGGAACACATGCTTCCACTGAACATGACTGAAGAGCCTTTAACAGCACTCAGATCACCGCCGCGACAGACAATACTGGGACAGAACAGGACATGTAGCACCCTGAATAATACACCACTACAGAGAGGGGAGAAGGAGGGGGGTGAGGGAAGGCAAAGTGTCCCACAGGCTAACTGCTGCTACCGCTCGATGACACTTGTACGGTGAACTCAAGCTTTTGGAGGTTAGAAGTGCAAGTCAGAATTAAGAGGTAGAAGACATCAGCACTCAAGAGAAGAAAAAGTGATGGTACGCCTTAGAGAGGGTCACACAGCCAAATATTTTAAGTGAAGAGGATAAACTTCTAACTTCAAGTTCATAAAAGTAAAATGGAAGAGGTCATTATGTGGTCTACATTGTGTCGTATTCGTATTCTTGGTAAATGGACAGGGTTGTAAAGGAAGGGCATCTGGATTAAACACCTTTTCGCACATGCCTAGAGGACGTTTGCTTGTTTGTAATGCAGGAAGAGTACAATATGAATACTAAAGCCTTTAATGCAACACAGTCATGCTACCAGCTTAGCTAAACTTTGTACATAGAGTTAACTATATCTTAACCATATCCAAGATGTATAAAATAAACCTTATAAATATACTTCTCTTTCTTCACTTCTTTTCTGAAAATTAAGAACAAATTTAGTGCAAATAAATAATCCCCCCTGTCCGGGCCCATGCAGAGGTCATGACTGCTTTTAAGTATTACCTTTGCAGTTATGATATGGCTGAGAGAGTTCAGTGGCTCGTAATCAATTCACAGTGGACTCCTGATAACTCCTCCAAACCTGACCTGCATATTCGCACATCCTATTATTTTGATTTATGCAAACAGAGCAAGGACCACTAGTGTTTTTGATGCACAAGGACAAGTGATCTGAGTGAGTGTGTGTCCTACAGTAGACCATTTCCTCCAATTAAAAATGCTACATGCTTGTTTGAACTTTCTATGCACCGATGAGCCATAATATTATGACCACAAATAGGTGAAGGTGACAAATGCATAGCTATTTCATAACCTGCTTTTTATATACCTCACTGTACAGCAATGTTTTTTCCTGTTTGGTGTGAAAAAAACTAAACTTTTCCGAAAGATGCCAATTTATATAAGAATATTGGCTGTGCTTTGCTGCGCTCTCTGTGCTTCCTATAGGATAATCTTACATTTATCACTATTTATCTACCCACACAATGTTATTTAATGCACTTATTGTGACATTAAGCACATGTGCCTATATGTTTATATTATTAGCTTTTACATAATGGGCTAAACACGAGCCAGTGCTGCTGCGGTTGACTTGATTAGCTTAGCAACCCTCGGGGGTCCTGCTCTGCCTCTTCTATGTGAGATTAACAGAAGTCGGCCCCAGTTTGAATATATTTGTGCATTAATATGGATGTGAATGGATGTGCTAATGACTGTTTGTGCAAATTTAAAATGTGTGTGTTGGTAAAAGTGAAAGCCTGCAGGACTGGTTCTCTCCTGATCCCGGACACTCATTTTGCTGTTACATTGTTTGATGTTGGCAGCTGCTTTGAAGCCTTATCTTAGCACAAAGAAGGACACAGGGTTCTTAGCAGTGCGAGCTTTTTATCTGATCGCCCCTGTTGACCTAAACACAAATAAGTATTGTGTGGATGCAACGCTGCGATGGGCACCGGCTACAACATGACAATACAGACCTCTTTGTTATTGCTGCTCATTAAAATTGTAGCTACAGGGTTTGATTAGTGACCACAATAATAACGTATTGTAATGTAATAATGTAACACTTGTTGATTTATTTTTTTCTTAATACATGTAGGGGAGAAAAAATATGAAAGGGTTTCAAGCTTTGGGAACAGCAATTCAAATCAAAAAGTCAAATCAGGCAGAGATCATAAAATTGATAAAAAGCAGCTGTATTTCATGAGCAACTTTAGCAAAATGTATTTCTTTTTTCATTCTATTCTACATAATACTTTCTCAGTTAAAATGGCAGAGCTGAAATCTGCCATTATCAAAAAAAGTAGTTCAAGGTTTCGCAAAATGGAGGACAAAAGGAACCCGCTGACTTGAATATTTTGTTGAACAATTTTTCTCTTTAAATGTGGCTCGAACTCCTACATTCTCAAGTGTTATTATCTTTCACCACTATTAAGCGTTATTAAGAACTACACTTTTAAATGTAACTTCTCTGGTTTAGCAATAACATATCCATGGAGACAAGCAGGTAGCGGACCCTCCATTGGAAAAGTTACATAATCCCTCTATAAGTTTCCTGCCAAAGGGTTCATTTTTAGCTGAATTGAACCACATGGAAGCTTGTGAACTTTGCACTGTCCCAAGTGTGCATAATTTTAAAAGGTCTGGTCAGGAGGGGCATTTGACATAAAACTTCTTTTCAATTTAGTTCGAAAGATGTCTGTGTAATCCCTCAGTCATTCAAGTAGGTTCCATATCAGAAGAAAATTGAATTCTGTCAACTGGACAAAAGAGTAAGTACTTTTTGCCACTCATCCAAGTAGCTTCTTCAGTTCTGACAGGTTCTGGTAAGTCACTGCCTCATATCATCCATTTGGGGCTTGAACGATCATGCAAAAGATCATGACTCAGGTGACAGTTCACACCTCGGGGTAGTTAAATAACAGATGCTCCTTACTGTAAACAACTAGGGTGTGTTAGTTTCAGACAGATACAAGGCAGTGACTTACCAGAACTCTATCAGAAATGAAGAACCTAATTAAGGGCAAAACGAAAAAAAATCCTCCAGTTGACAGAATTCAATTTTCTTTTGCCATTTTTGAATTTAATATATGACTGTTCATCACTTGGCCTGGCAGATACAGACTTCCATATGGTGAGCAAAACCATACAGCATCAGTTCAATATAACGACCTTGTTGCTTTCTTGTGATACACTTTACAGAAACGTTAAGAGCCTGAACACCTTCATTGCTCCCAGCTCATTAACACGTACTTCCCGGTGTGATTATTTGTAATGGGAAGCAGAGGTTTAGTTAAAGTGTCTTTAATAGATTACAATTTGGGCTGAAGAGTGTTCGCCGCGGGCTGTGTACTTATTAATGGGGAGAGTAAAATGCGGGAAGACTGATTCTGTTGAAGTAGCAGCAGCAGCGGTGGTTGAAAAAGTTTATGGGCCCAAAGCTTTGACTCAAGGACAAGCCACTGTTTTATAATGCACACTCAGACTGACAAATACCTCAAATCGCTCACAAGGACACATTACGCTAGAGGTCTACACGAAGCCAGCGCAAATATCATGATTGTCACTATCTATGCCCACTATTGAGCAGAATAACAAAACAGTGAAGTAATTTAGATTTTCCGACCTCAAGGCGCTAAGTAAGAATTTTAACTGGCTGTCTTGTGAGACAACCCATGACAGTTTTCTTGTCTTTTTTTGTCCCATTACACAATCAGGAGGATGGTAGTGGTGCAAAAAATGTATTATTCACCCTGCCATTACTTGGCTCTTGGGCTCAGAATAAAAACAAAAAAATCATTCATTTTTGAACATAAACAATACTGACAGCCATTTAACACAAAAACAGTCACATTTCTACCTCCCAAGTCTAAACTCTGCTCCAAACCACATGCTTTTGCTGACAGAATTGGCTGTAGACCTCTCGATTAAATGATCATTGACAATTAGAAAGGACTGAATTTGATTAACTGCACAGCTCTAGTGGGAACTGGAGGATCACGACTCTTTGAGATCTGCCTAGATACTGGCACCATTTTGCATAGTAAAGATATGTTGTATCTGCTTTAAAATTCTATGTTCATTGAACCTTAAACCTGAAGTGAATTTGGCTGTGGAACTGTTTTATAAGGAAATAATAAGTTTGGAGCCAAGATGTATGTGAAATTTTACTATTGGGTTGTAAAAGTGCTCTGGTATTGGTTTTAATTTTTTACAACTCTAGTGGCCCAAAAATCCATCTTCTTCCACTTATCTGGGGCTGGATCGTGGGAACAGCAGTCTAAGCGGGGACTCCAAGACTTCCCTCACACCAGACACTTCCTTCAGCTCCCCCAGTGGGAGATGGTGGGCATTCATAGGCCAGCTGAGAAACATAATCCCTCCAGCTTGTCGTGGGTCTTCTCTGGGGCCTTCTTCCGGTGGGACACACCCAGGACACCTCCCCAGGGAGGCGTCCAGGAGCCATCCGATACAGATGCCCAAGCCACCTCAGCCGGCTCCTCTCGACGTGAAGGAGCAGCGACTCTACTCCAAGCTCCTCATGTGGCCAAGCTTCTCACCCTGTCTCAAAGGCAGTTTGCAGCCAACCTATTGAGGAAACTCATTTCAATCACTTGTATCCTAGAAAACATGTACAATAGGGTCCCCTTTGGGGCCAGGACTCCCTTGAGATTCCTAATCTCAGTGGTACTTTCCTGGTTAAATAAAGGTCAATATGTAAATAAATAAACTCACTGGCTAGACCTTTTCTGGTATTTCATAATAAACCATCACATTGATCATTATTTTAGGCTTTGTTTAGTGTAAATGTCAATATTGTTCTAGCAATTTGACAATAGAAACCACAAAATTTGTTTCTGTTCAGTTTAGCATAAAACATCTCCTTTAAATGATTCAATCTTTACCTTATATACTCGTCTTCAGGATGATTGAATGATAGACAGTGGGCATATGCTCCCACCTGTGTGTCCTGGCCCCCTGCTGCCCACTGCAGGATATGTGCACGGTGATAGATGGCTGTATGTGTTTCTAACAAAGGGGGAGGGGCTGGCATATGCCTAATTCTCCACAATGTTGGCAGCTCGGACCAGACAGTTGCTCCCTCATCTGCTGCCCCGCTGGATGGGTGCCTGCTGAGCCCTTGCCGCCGCCCGCCTCCCATTGGACAAATAGGCTTTTTTGTGCAGCTCAATGCTATTTCTCATGCGCTCACAAACAGCTGCTAATACTTTGGCATTTGGACAACACCTTTGGCCAGGTTCCACTTGTAGCGACGCGGCGCACTGCAGTAATGAAGTGATACTCTAGATCTGTCGCCCGGTGTTTGCGCGAAACAAAAGCCAGATATGACTAGGGCAATTTATGGGTCTACCTGTTTAGCGTCGTAGGCCAAGCTGTATGGATACTGAATAAGAACCAAAACTCCAAATACCCAACTGTATAACTCTGAAAATATATTTACTTGGATGATTTTGTAGTTTTTTTCTGCTATTGGTCGCAAAGCAAGTAGCACATTAACGTTACGCAATCGATTCTTGCGTTGAAAATTGTGTACAATTGTCTGTATTATAGTTGTGATAAAGGTTGTAATGGCAGTTGTATATAACAGTGGTTAGTAGATTATGACTTCACTGTGATGTTCTTGTAATATCATTATGGTAATAATATTTATAAATGACTGTACTTAAACACTGACAGCAGCTATAATAATGGCTAGACGTCTGCTTGTATTGAGAAATGGCACAGATATAAAAACAGACTTACAGAAAAATTGGGAAGCACAACGCGGGAACTAAAAATATTGATCATACATTTCTATAACGTGTAACAAGAAGCTATAATAATATATAATAACACACATTGGTTTAAATCTATCCCCATAACAAAACTGTTAACGTCACCTCTCTTCTTTTTTCACATATTAGCGTTCTAAGGTTATAGAGCTTGACTTCGCACTGTTTAAAACGCACTGATCTGTTTGGGAGTCTTCGATGGGCACACAAACAGACGCGCTCAGATGGCGTGTGCTATAACCGCCGCTATCCTCAGGGAAGCCTTTAATTGGTCACAGTGCTCTGCCATCTGGGGCCGGAGCTGCGGACCTATAGGGCTTGGATGAAGGTGAGAAAGACGGTTGGAACTCCCGTAAGCGCTTTTCCCAGAGCCATAAAACAAGCGCATCGAGAGGAAGACAGCAAGTACAGCACTGGGATAGGCCTTATTGGTTTTAATACTTACCCCTCCGGTTACGTCGGGAGTCATAATATACTTGATAAATGCGGTTTATAGTGAGGGAATAGTAGGTGTACTGGTTTTTATTGCGTCTTGGTGGACATACAGCGGTACATGTGGGGCTTGGGTGAGAGAGTGGGTTGAAACCACTCTAGGGTTGGTGTTTTGTGCTGAGTTTGGCAGAAGGAGCGAGGTGGTGCGCCCGTGTTAACAACCTCCAGGACAGGAACAAAAGATAAACAGGCACAGGGAGAGGCTGCGGAGTCATGTGTGTTCCGCTGCTTTTTAGAAGAGCACAGCCAAAGGGGCCTTTACTGTGCCAGAGTCCGAAGAAAGCTGTAAGCATGGAAAGGTGAATCAGTGCAGGCAAAATAAACAAAAGGCGATGAGGGTAGTGGTCATTATGTTGGATTGGTGAAAATGTAGTGAGCCGGACTACTGCCATGATGCTAAAATGTCATACTTGATATTCGATACTGATTTCAAGACCACAGTGACACTAAAATGTACTTTTCGACACAAAATAATAGCGGTTTCTATGGTGTTGCAATAGTTCTGATTGTCATGGGTTTCAGCTTGATGTTATATGCCATATTTTAAGGACTTTTTAATTGTAATATTAATCACTATGGAAACAGTTCATCTTTCTAAAACTGGGAATGTCCAATACTGTCCCATGTATTTTTTCTCACTATCTTGTTTCAATACGCGTTTTAGTATCAAATAATGATACCAACAACCCTAACTGAGAGTAAAACAACACAATTCCACCGATATTTGAAGTAATTAATTGAAATTCTGTATAACATAACAGAATCTTGAAGGCTTCTTGGCGTGCTGCGTTCTCTAACACATTGGATAGTCTTACCTTTTAAAGACCTGCTCGTGTGCTGCTCTTGGCACATGTACTGTTCCTGCTTTGTGTTTCCGTCTTGTGCCAAGTTTCCAACCTGCTTTTCTCTCGTTTTAATGATTGAAAATTCTGGCAAGCTTTGGACTGAAAAATTAAGACCACTCTTCTGCAACTATTCCTCTGGCTTTTTTTTTTTTTTTTTGGATTCTGTGTTGTGTGTAGATTCATCATTGGTTCATCAAGGTCAAGGGGAGCGTGTTTTCTTCGAGTGCATCCACATAAACAGTGAAGATGAACATAACGCGCTGCTGATGGATTTTCAATAGGATAAAATAATAACAACTTCTAAAAGCAATATTTTTAGAAGTTGGTGTGTTTACAGTAGCCCTTTGATTTGTTTCCCTAAGGATATAAGTTTGATGTGGAG
Source organism: Periophthalmus magnuspinnatus (assembly GCF_009829125.3). Lineage (NCBI taxonomy): Eukaryota > Metazoa > Chordata > Actinopteri > Gobiiformes > Gobiidae > Periophthalmus > Periophthalmus magnuspinnatus. The sequence goes on from NC_047146.1 coordinate 10,631,860, forward strand.
AATTTCAATTGGTATTTTTGACCCCGTATTATTAACGGTCATCATCTACTAACTGCACCTTTAAGGGATTAAAACCTGGTTAAGTCTGAGTCAACATGTAAGAGTGTAAAAGATGCTAACAGAGAATTGGAATGACATTTTTTATCCAATGAAAATATGGAATGGAAGGAAAAATAGTGTTCCTATGCAAGAATCAATTCTCTGTGGCTATATATTTTTGCGTACTTTGTTTGCAATGTGCACTAGGGCTTGGACAGTAATCACAAAACTGATAACGGCTAGGTCCCAAGGTCAAGAGAAGAGAGCAAGTTTTCTAGTTTTCAAGGTCCTATTTTGTTCTGCTACACACCCGACTGTTAAATAACATTTATATAATTCACAATGACAAACTGGTGCTCAAGCAGATGTGACAAAACCATGTCCAAAACGAGCCATTCAGACCTTCACCTTAATTTACTGGAATTGTCATAGCCTTAGTTCATTAAAAAGTGGTCAGAGAAAGCGTGTTTTCAAAATGTTAGCAATCAATATTTAACTTGTTCAAATATTTAAAGAATACATTGTGCTTTTGTGTGCTCTATAGTTATAATGATCCATGGGTGTCATAGATTATGTTATAATTTGCACATTTTAAATTGCAATATTCATCCACCTGCCAACTTCCATGTTACAAAGGAAGCCGACGACACTCTAAACCTCCGATGGATAGCTGCAGATCACGCTAGCGAGCAACGGATTTTTTCCATTTGCACCAAAATGACTACACATCACTGCCGAATCCCACGTGTGTCACCAATTAAGAAAATAAAACTGGAGAACGAAGTAAGTAGAGAGCAGTGGGCGTATGCCTGTGGCGGTGAAAATGGGAGTTGATTGGCAATATGGCATCTTGAAAATAAGTGATTAAAGATTGCACAAACATGCACGAATCATTCCCAATACAACTTTGAGAGTGTAAAAGGTGAAAGAAAACAACTATATCATGGTTAAAAGCTCTGAAAAATTGATTTTTAAGCTTAAACCTCTGCTTTAAGTTCAAAACGAGCCATCATGTTTAGCCTACATATAGTAATGCGATGCTTGTTAACAAAAATGTTGCCCGTGGTCACGATGTTCACTGCTGTTTGTGTGCGTTTGCTGTTTATGTAAATGCGTAGTATGTATAGTGAAGGTTAGACTGCGTGGAGGGAGGGGTGGGGAGAGGGGGGTGGCCCACATCAGCAGGTGGAGATGAGAGGATGAGAGGCAGAGGGGTAGTGCATGCGGGAGATATTTCATGTGTTTAGGCGTGATGACTAAATCTTTGATGCTTTAAAGGATTTCACTCAGCGATAGCATGGGCTCTTCTCAAGCGTTCTTAGGGAGATTTGTCTTTCAAACTCCCACCTCTTCTCCTCTCCCTCTCTCTCCTCTCCTCCTCACTCCTTGCTTTTTAATCTCCGTCATTCTCTCCATCTTCCCTGGCCTTCATTTCCTGGCCGGGCTCAAGTCTGTCATATAGCGTGTGTCTGTGTTGCGTATTAGTAATAGTGTTAAATCCTTCTACGCTGCCTTTGTGTAAACGGCGTCTCATGTGTGAAAGCCACAGCTCAAGACGGATCCTCTGCTTATCACAACACCCTTTTAAAACCGCGTCACACGTTTCAACAAAGTCCTTTTTCTGTTCTTTCTTCTCACACTTTTTTGCTTTTGTCAGATCCTCCTCTCCTCCCCGTAGACGGACACTTGCGCTTATTAAAAATTATGAAAGTTGCTAGCCGAAGGGAAACGTTTTGGGGCGCGGTTTATTGCGATTATACTGCTACCAAAGCAGCTTTAGAAGGTGGACACTGATATCATATTTGGCATTAAGCCCACTAAAAAATGCAGACGGCAATTTTAACAGTTATTCATTCACTGACCTTACTTCAACTGAATCATATTTTTCCATAACGTATCCACAAATAAAATATGCATGAATGTGTGAAAAAGTAGTAACTCCGCCAAGACGTGTCCAAACTTTATTACTGGTGATATATATTCTATCTCCTATTGTTTACCAGAACTGCAAGTCTCATTTGACATTTTCGCCTTCTCCTTTTGGCCGCAACGCATTTTTCTGTTAACGTTATTTATGGAGTGTCTATTAAAATGATGCTACTCTGTCTGCTGTCCCCTCAAGCAATGATTCACTTCTGCTTGGGGAATTGTTGAATAATGTTACTCAAATAGTTCATAATACACGCTTAATGACTTTACCAAACACACTGTATCATTTGCATAGAGTGATCTGATGGTTGTTTTGAAATATTGAGCGAGAAATTATTTATGCAAACTATATTTGTGTATTTGCGCAATTTGGATTGAAGCAGATGTCGAAAGGAGTGTAATATTTTCTTTTTAGTTTTTTAAAGTAGAGAAAGTGTAAGTTGAACCAGGCAGTCCTTGGAGCACCATATTAACATAAGACATAACACTGCGCACAACTGGTACTGCTCAGTCTGCTAATATAGGAGTTCTCATATACTTTCGTAAATGTTTTAGAAGAAATTATAATATTATGTATATTGTGACTACTTTAAGAATTTAAAACAGAGCAGTTAAGCCTCAGGCTATAATGTGAATCATTGGAAATTAAGGCAGATATTTTCATACCAAGATGACTGAAAATCATAGTTAGTTAGTCAGTTAGTTAGTTTAATGATAATGCAAACTGACCGAAGAAAGTAATCATGTTACTTGATTCATGAATATCACAAAAATAACACATAACAGTTATTCTACAAACAAAGGGGTTTAGGCTGAAGTTTATTACTTATTTTGCCTAACCCTCTTAACATATTGAACACAAGATGGCAGAAAATCTATTTACAGAAAAAAACAAAACTCATCTATCATGAATGTAAGAAATCAGAAGATATTTATACACATCTGTACACGATCAATGAACACATGTTGATATGCACACACATATAGGTATACATCTAGATATACCTACACAGATACTTAATAAAGTAATCTTCATGGTTTGTTCTAGTTCTCTATATTTTCCTCTAATACTGGACTTATAGATTTTTTTTAAATGTGTAAATTGTTTTGGAGCCTTTTAATGTTTCGTCCAGGCTGTTCCATAAGTTAATACCTCTAATAGAGACACATTGAGTTTTTAGGCTGGTTCTCACAGTAGCTTTCTGAAAAGATACTCTATCCTCTCAGATTGTACCTCGTCTTTCTGGATTTGAACATCTCTTGGATAAACAGTTATGGGATAGGACACAGTCATATTGGCATGTCACAATAACACATTATGAAGCATGATATATCACTGCAGAGATGTACTGTGATAAACCATAATATTGAAAATACTTCATGCCACTGATACAATAACAATAATACAAGATAATCCCAGTCCCAATCCCAGTAAACAATTTTTAAATATGCAGTATCATTAAGTGGCATGAGCTGCAACAAATTAATAGCAGAATGAAGCAGTAATTACCCACAGAAGTTACTTTTTTTAACCCTCTGCAGCTCAATCTTATCGTATTATAACAAAAATACCTCAAATCTCGCCACTTTTACAAAGAAATTATACACACAAAAAATTGAGACCCAAAAGCTTTCATATAGAGTCAATATAGTAATTATCATGACAGGTCTATAGTCATAGCCACTTGTACATAACTGTTTTGTTGCTTTGTATTTTTGCTCTCCTTGCACAGAGTTGTGTTAGATTTAAGTATGTATAAATAGTTTTTTTTTACTTGATTTTGATTGCATGTTTCTATTCCCCTGGTCCTCTTAAACTTTGCGCTGCAACACTGGGATTTCCCTGTTGTGGTAAAAATAAATATTTATGTTTGTCGCCCTCATTGTGGTTCACATAAGAAGCATAAGATCAGAGTGACATTTTTCTTAAACATTTTGCTGTAGAATATAATTATTCTGTATACTATTAAGCTTCATTGATGTGCTGCACACCATAATAGTGAGCTCTATTTTTACATTTGGGTTCAAGTCAAAGTGGCCTGATGCACTGCTCTGTGGTGTGCCTTTTACACCTTAGCTGTGCTGTTGTCGTCAAAGGGTGCAAGCCAATATTCCCAGTGAACTCTCCTCCTGTGCCATAGAAACGCAGCCAAAGAGGAGTTAAAATTAGACAAAGAGGAAACCACAGCTTAAATGATGTTACTAACTTATCACGGCTAATTGTAATATAGCGATTATGGGCTGTCTCTTTTTTATTCAGATGTCTCCGAATTATTTGCGACACCTCTTCACATTTTTACTACAAAGCATCTGGGGATGAGTCAGTGTGCTAATACTGCTTTTTACTCCACTGTTAGAGCTGACACCATCACAAAGGCATCAATCAAATCACAGTGCATATGAATAGTAATTATATGTGGCATTTTTATGGAATTCAGAAATACTCATATTATCATCGCGTGTGATGTCTGCTTAGTGTTATTACTACAATGTGTTTTTATGATTCGTGGAGCTGGCAGAGATGCAGAGAAGGAGTTAGTGCTGTTTGGAGGTTCTGAGATGGATGTGGGTTTTTACAGAGCAGGAATCTCATCTCATCTAGAACCTAAACCAATCTAAACATGGACGGTGAAAAGTGTAACGTAAACCTTTGTCGAAACACATCATCAAGTGTGATATTTTTGCTGCAGAAGAATCCACCCCCAAAACGTTATTCATACATAATTTACTTGGAAATAAGTAGATCGTAATTACTGTGACAGCCTTGAGTACTCTCACCCAAACGAACTTACTTAATTGACTAGAAATTGTATTATTATTATTTGGTTAAGTGATATGGAAAGGTCACAATATAATTATAATAAGCTTGAAATTCTTAAATACAGAATTAATTTGTTTCTATTCAGTCTATACTCAACAGTGTAGATGGCTGTTTGTGTCACATTAATTTATAATTAGATTGGCTGACTCGCCCCTGTTGTATTCTCACATAACACCGCTAAATGCTACCTATGTTACTGCTGCCAGATTTGGTCTAAAGAAGACCAGAGAGCACAGGGGAGGGGAGGGGAGGGGAAAACAGGTTTCATATCTATCATCTACTTATTAAAAAAAAATAAAAATAAATCATCCAGATGGCAGGTTTAAAGCTGGTCACATACTAGAGGAGTGGTGATCTACTTTAAAGTGAATTAAGAATTTCACTGGTTTGGTCATGGTGTCAATAATCATGTATAATTTGTCTTGGACTGTAATGAGTACTTTTATTTACATGTCTGGCTATCAACTTAACTCTGGCTTAACTTGAACCAGTCTTTAATGATTCTAACTTGAATATGGACCACTGGGAGAGTAAGTAGTAGTAGTAATGAACAGGAGATCGCATTGCCTTGATTGACAGCTCTGTAGTAAACCAGTTGCAGTTACCTCTATCAGTGTTGTACCAGCATGTGTCAGAGTGCAGCTGTCCCCTGGAGCTCTCCACATACACTAGATGTGCTTGTTTGCGTGTTTGGGTGCACGGCTAATCACAAGACACTTCCTGCTTTCTCCTCCACCTCTGTCTATAACGAGCTCTAAAATCCATAGGGGGGCTTCCTTTGTTTTTCCCCTGTCTGCCTTCCTCTCCCTCTGACACATAAAAAGCAGATGTTACCGTTTACGTCTTAAAATAAAAAAAATAAAAAAAAACTGGTTATTGTACAGTGTTGCAGATTTGACAGGGGCTTGATTCAACACGTCCGGCCATGTTTGGAGAGCGCGACGAGGAGGATGTGACAATGGAAGCTGTGAAAAACACTCAAGTGATAATTGGGTGCAGACAGGCTACTTGTGTAATGGAAAGGAATTCCTCCAGATCATTCATTTGTGATTTTGTCACTCTACGTAATTGGATAATCCTGGACTAAACCGGCTCCAAATCTTGAAGAACAACACATGAACATGAAGTCCGTGAAATCCCTCAGTGGTCCAGGTATGATCCACTGTAAAAGAAAAATTCAAATCTGTCAACTGGACAAAAAGTTGTAGGAGTGAAAACGTTTCGCTGCACATCCAGGCCGCTTCTTCAGTTCTGGTCTGATTGGGGCAGTGTCTACCAGTAATCTGACCAGAACTGACGAAGCGGCCTGGATGAGCAGCAAAATGTCTTCACTCCTACAACTTTTTGTCCAATTGACAGATTTAAATTTTTCTTTTACAGTGGATCATACCTGGACCACTGAGGGATTTCACAGACTTCATGTTTATGTGTTCTTCTTCCAGATTTTGAGCCGGTTTAGTTGAGGGTTATCCAATTACGTAGAGGACTAGAACTATATCCCTTCTCAGTATTCCCAGATATAAACAATTATGACTGGGAGCAGGCCCGTCGACAGAAATTTGAGGGCAAGAAGCCTCACATGTGCCTCCCGCCCAGGAAGGAGGAAGGTCTAGTTCTGGGCCCTAAGACTGTGAGGCCCAGGACAACAGACCTCTTTGTTGTACCCCGCCCCATCGACTCCCCTAACGATAGGAGTAAAGTTCAGACTTCCTGACTTTCAACTCTGAGTTACACTTTGCACAATGTGTTTTATTTCATTGTTTAATGTTTTGTATGTTTTTATACTGTTGATTTTTATGGAAAGGACTTTGCCCATCTTGAGGGTTGTAAAGGGCTCTATAAATAAAGATGGCTTGATTGATTACTGTATTGTTGCCATTTAAGGAAATGAATCCTCTGCATTTGACCCTTCAATGCTGCTGAGGCTTTGGGCTGTAGAACAGGGACGTCAAACTCAGAGGGCCAAAAACTGTCACTAAGTCTCGGGCCAAACTAAATATTTATTGAAAAAAAATTTTCAGAAGGGGTGGATTAAATTTGAGTGAGGTGACAGGTAGCAGATGCTAATGAATGTCAACAAAAGTGATGGAGGGCCGACACCAATGCATTTGCAAAGCATTGTGGGATTCGTAGTATTAGAGGTGCATGCACTACACTGTTGCGGCCGGTGGGCCAGCTCTAATACATATTTGACATGATCTCACAGGCCAAATATAATTATATTGACGGTCAAATTTGGCCTGTGAGCCTGAGTCTGACATGTCTGCTGTAGAAGGTTGAATTATGAACTTTTCTGACTTGTTATAGATACAAACTAACTACTGAAGCAGCTCATACTTTTTAACAATATTGTACATTTTGGGGGGGATAATTCTGATTTTGTTTAATATTATTGTTTATTATCTATATTTACTTCAACAATATATCACACTTCAAAATGTATTATCATGACAGGCCGACAAAACAGACTTCTGCATTAGTGGAGAGGCACTTGTCCTGCTCTCTTCTATTAACAGAAGAGGACCACACAGACCCACACTCCAAATCTCATAATGACATCTGCAAGATCTCTCATATATCCTCCCACCATAACCCATCTCCTTCCCATTTCAGCATTTTTTTACCACATTACATGCAGTGTGCGTGGATAGGACGGAGTAAAAAGCCTTCTGATCAGATTAGAGAGACGCCATATTTGTTTCCATTCAGCCAAATAAGTTTTAATTTGTATAGGTTCTTTAAACGATGTGCATAAGAAGAGATTAGTGTTCATTGGAAATCCAGTAATTATTAACATTATTTTACATACACAGCATCAACGTGGATGGGAGCGGTAGTAGCTGCTTCTGCTCACAGCCTGATTACATCTCATCAGAGGCAGTAATTAAAATCTTCCCTCCTTTTCATAGGGGTGATTTGTGATTGCGCTGGCAGTAGTAGCATACATACACAACATAAACACACAGGATCAAAGTACAATGTTGATATGAACCAATACGGTGACTTTGATCAGGACTTGTCATGTATTATATATAGACAAACAAATCAGCTGTTCTTGCTGTTTGTCAATGTAATGGTCAATGTTTTATTTCGTAGCCACCAAATAGATTAGTATTGCAAGCATATATTAAAAAACATTTATTCTTCATGCTGATTTTGGCCCGGTTTGAGTCCTAATGTAGGTTTGGTCCTGGTTTAGTCCAGGTTTAGCTCTGAGTTCAGTCCCAGGTCAGTCTTGGCTACGATGTGATGATCATGCAAGTTTTGACACACTCTAAAGCTTTTGTATATACTGCAAATCAAACTAGCATGCATGTGTACCAAAAACATTTCAGCAGCGTCTGTACCATAAAGATTTCAGCAGCGCACAACATCAGAGAGCCTCATGACAACACCAGCGCAGCCATCAGAACACGGTGAATACATAAGCACAACAGCGTCCATGAGATCCCAACATCTCTTACAGTTGTATTACATAACACTCAGATCTATGAAAAACTGACAAATACATCCACCCAGCGCTGCACCTTGGATCCCGGATTTGGATGGGGGCTTATCTGATCATGTGCATGTGTTGTATTATAGATGTACCCCCGCTGCGCCTCCTGATCCCACACTACAGTACTTTGAGTCAGTTTTCCACCCGCTCCTTTCCTCCCTGTTTAAGAGCCTCCCTCATGTCTATTTTAGCTCTGACAACCTTGCTACACAATCACTGGACATATTTTCTGCTACTACTACTAACTGAGCTCTTGTTTTTAATAGCGTAATCTGATGTTGAGGCTGATTAGAAGCATTTAAAATTGCAGCATTTAAGGGTGCGTTTCAGGCATGTTTTCAGGTCCACATGGTTTTAAACTGAGATTTCTACAGAACAATAGAAAAGTGTCTGTATCTTTAGTTAAGTAAAAAGAAATCTCCAGTGCATTTCTCTGTCTCGCACCATCACACTTTTGCTCTTTCTCAACACATTTATAGTAGCCTACTTGCCATTATGTGAAGAAAAATATATGCAGCGAAATTAGAATTCTTTTAAGTTCAAGACAATTGTAAAACTATTCACAAGATGTCCAATCTGGCTCTATTTATATTTTTTCCCTCTTGATACTTCAAATGAGTGTCTAGTGTGAATGCTAGTTTTGGTATCAATTAGCTTTACTTTTGTTTTGGCAGCATAACTAAAAAAAAATCAACATTTGCTTGCCATTTCTTCCTGCTTCTAACACATTGACCATAGGATGACCTGTATTATCAGTTGTCACTGGTCATAATGTCATTGCTGCTCAGTGAATAGTCAGATGAATTGTGTTAATGGGGCAGCCTCTTTTTGGCACCGTCTCCAGCTATTGTCCCCATGTTCATTTTCATCAACCATATGTCCGGCACATACTGAGTGGATTGTAAGGTTACGGCCGGTGTACTTCTCACTTCTAGGACAAATGTGGCATTTTAATTGGATCTGCCAAAAACATGGTCTTTCCAAATGTCATTCTCTCCTATAACAGACAAAATAATACATAATTTAACACTTACTTGGCCTGTATTGTTAGGTCTTTGTTGCTAGATTGCATTTAAAATGGGCTTTAGTAAGTCTATAATCCTGAAGAAATAAAAGAAAGTATGCGGTGTAATGCGACGATATGTAATTTCAGATAGCGCTTGTGCTTGCGGCCATTCTTCTGAAACTACTGTGAAGTTGACTGCATAACGTGTAATGAGTCTGGGCACACGCTGGCGTTCTTTTGGCATGGGCTTTAAAGGAGATTGGACAAGGCGGCCTATTTGTCCTGCTCCTCTTTGTCGACATATCCCTGTTTTCCACTTCCTCCCACTTCGCCCTCCTCTTCTCTATGAGTGTCCCAGTTGAACCTCTTCAGCTCCTGACTCACAAACAGCTCTCAGCAGAACAAAGCCTGGCGGATATGACTGGTCTGATAATGGATCATGAGTATTAAAGCACAGGTGTACGCACATCTGTGTTTTATATACCTCTTAGCTGCTAGCTTCATGTGCTGATGGGTCATTCTGTGATGTCTTCTTAAACCTGAGGTCACATGACGGGTGAAGTGTTTTCAAGGGGTGCTCACTTTCTCCATTCCCCTCACAGCCCTGTTCTCAATTTCTCTGAGTAATTAACAATAATTGGCCTCCTGGCTTCGCCAAATGCCCATTTGTTTTGCAGAAACACACAGGCAAACACAGCCACTTAGGTCCATTATGTTCCAGAGCACTTAGTGCAACTGTACACCAGTCAAGAGCCAAGCAGCGCTAGTTTGGAGAAGACTCACAATATAAAAAGTCCTAAGGAGGTGGAGACAGATATATCTAAGTTACACATAGCTTTTTCTGTTCTGTTGCTCATTAGCATCATAATCTCTCCTGGACGCTGCCTTTGCTAGTAATTTTTTTTCTTTTGAAAACATGTCACATAGTTTTTTGGTCATTATTTGCAGCTGTATTGTACATTGCGGTAGATTAGTGGACACAGTAGTTTACTTGGACCTGGACACACGTGTATTTTCATCTCCAGATTGATGGAGTTGCCTGGCAACAGAAAAATGAGCAAAAACTGATCCATGATGGGATCAAGAATGTCACATGGACATCAATTTCAAATAAAGAAAAAAGCTGCAGCATTCTCAAGTTATCGTAAAAGATCATATTCATCAAAGATTCATTAAAACAAACATAATGTGTTTGAAAAACAGCTTTTAATGATCCTGTCAGTTATCACCTGACTGTACCTGTAAAATATCCAGTAAAACACATCACACGCTACATCTTCAGCCTCACTGTGGCCAATCACTTGAGTCTGATAACATGTGGCAAAGGTAACATTTGGAGAACTGTCAATTCTCCTCAGATTCCACTGTAATTGGTCACATGTCCAACCCAATAAGTCTGAATTTTCTCACTGCTTCTAAAACTTTAAACACATCTTCCAACACTGCAGTTTGATGTTGCTCACTTCTTGCATAGGTCAAAGAAGTTTGCATGTAAAGTGTATTAGAGATCAGAATATTTCCATCATTTCCCCTCCATCTTGCACTACCACACACACACTTCCTTGCCGGTGTAACTGGACTTAAAAGGGCAGCTCAAGAAGGCGACAAGCGTCAGTCACTTCAGAGGGCCTGGGGAGGAGAGTTCTGGGATCACGAAGGGAAAAGATGAAAGCACAAAATGTAGCTGAGGTAGTGCGGTATGTTTAAAAGATTTATTAAGGATTGCTGACTTGTGTGTCACTCAAACAAACCATTTTTTTTCTGTGGCGCATTAGAAATCTCCACAGACTAATTAGCTCATCGTGTGAATTGGATTAGAGAAATGGTCGCTCTACAAAAACATTTTAATTTGTGAAGTACTATAGAAAAACAGGCCGTAACCACCTTTTCACCTTCAGCAAGGCATTCATTTGCTTACCTGACTTGAATTTAATCATGTTATTGATCAGCACAGATTTATAGTGGAGCCTATATAGCGAATGGACCAATCGATATTGAGTCTGTGTAGCACTTAGTTGTTTCACGTGTGCCCCTTTGGTTGGTGTGCAATAAATACAGACAAAGTGTAAAGTTATTACCTGTTAGAAGTTCTACACACGTTTTTGTATTGGGCTGGTTGGTAATTTTGTTAGCAAGATATCACCAATCCAAAGATTAGCTTTTGATTATATTTTTAAGAAGGGTCAATAAAGATGCTTTTCGAATAGTTTTTGTTGTTGGTCCAGAACACATTTTTAAAAGATACTGTACAATTAGGGGTTGCCAAAAATCTATTTAGACACCCAGTTTTCTTGCCTGACACTTTCAGATTCTGTTCAAATCCGAAAGGGTCTGGAATCAGGTCACAGAGCATGAAAAACCATAATGCTAACATGGGACAGTCCAACCACAGACGTTAATTTCTAACACGTGTCTCTCAAGAAATCTCTATAAAGGCTAGTATCATTCAGAACAAACTATACAACTTACCTGGGATGAATAAACCTTTGGTGCTTTGATTGTTGATTCTGCAGAAATCCGCTCTGTTTCTCAGTCCTAAGTGTTGTTTTTTTGTAAACCCTCATGTGTCTCCCTGATTGATTTATCCATCTGTCAATCACGCCTTCTGAAACTGGTGAGACAGGAACTGGATATGGTTCCAGACCTACTCCTCTTTATAAAGTTTTGTCAAAGCGTGTGGTTCTGGCTGGACAGGGAACCAGTTGTCAGTCACGTATCCTGCTGAAGGTTGCATGTAGCATATTTAGCTGCAATTATTACCATTTCCCAATATTAAAACTGAATGGTAGAGAAGAGGAAGTATTTACTCTCCAATTTAAAAGAGGTTAATGATTTTGGCTTAAAATAACACAACAAAATACATGAAACTGACAGAACATTTATGTCAACAAGCTTTTATTCAATTAGTCACTTAAATGCTAAATGAGTGCTGTGTAGTGTTTTGTTTATCATCAGTTGTGCCCACAACAGTTGGCATCATTTCCAGGGCAAGTGGGATAAATTAGCAAAACAATGTTATCTGCAATTTCTCTAAGGAATGGCTTTGAATGTTTGTGTATGTGAAATCCGCTGTGGCGAGATCTAAAGGCGCTGGAAGATATGCATATACTTTTAACTATAACATTGTTTCTGATGGAGCCCGCACAGGCACGCTAATTATGCATATGATTAGTACAGTAAACAAAAGATAATTCCACAGCTAGCTTGCGACAGGCTATGCGTTTGTGGATCTCTGCTGCGAAATGCCATGTCAATCTGTTGTCAATCCAGCACAGATTGGGGTCAACAGGGTAAGGGCGGGATGTCTGTGTCTGTGCACTTTGATTGGCTAGTTCCTCCCAGTTTGCAGATTTGGAGCGATCTGATTGGCCCAAGGGAGAAGCAGATGAAGTGCGTGAAATATCTCTGTTAGATGCACTTGCCATTTTAACACTCTCAACTCCCCATAGGTGTAGCGAGTGGCAGACGAACAGCATCACAGCGTGCGAGGAGGGAGGTGTGGTTGTTATAGTAACCATATGACTGTTCTCATAGGTCACGTGATCCTGTGGGAGGGTTGCTATGGTGACGGCAGGTTGTAGCGTAGGTGTGTTGTTGTGGTAACTGCATTTCTATTTGCAACACTGCCATTCACTCGAGGTTGAATGAATAGCTTGGCAACGCTGGGTTCATTAAGACCTAATTTGGAATTGGATTTTAGTTTTTAGAGTTAAGCCGTATGCATTTTAGTACAGTTTTAATATTTATCCTTTAGAATTTTGAGGTTGTTCTTGCGTTCTCATATACTCTACTTCAAATTAAAACAATTTATCAGCTGCACATTCAAATCTTTTGGGTCTGAACCACAAGTTGGGAATCAATCTTGGAGCTGCAGTACTTTTAATTGTCCATCCAGGGACTGCTCTTATGTTATAGCAAAAGATTATAATGACTTTATAATGAGTCACTCCAGTCAGCACCTAAAGTTTAACTCAAAAACAACAATTAATGCTGAGTAGTCTAGGCACAATTTACTTAATAACTGCTCCATTTAAAGTGGTGTTTTTCCTGGACTGGAAAATGATAGGCTTATTTCAGACATAAAGACAAGTCAAACTGACCCTGACCAACAAATTGCCTCACAGTGAAGTGTCTCATTACAGATGGTGTTGAATGATACGTGCAGCAATTTTCAGCCCTATAAAACTGCTGCAGCCACAGACATTGTAAGATTGACAACTAAATAATGAACTTGGACTACTTAAATGTGGGGTGAAGACAGTAGATCAAAATATTAACTGTAGTTTTCAGGTATCAGTTTTAATTTTGTTGAGGTTTTCTATGTGCAGCCTGTTCTATGCATGAAAGTTTCAGCATAACCCAGAATTTAGTTGAAAATCTGAATTGTTTTGTCAGATGATAAGTTTAACCACGCTGTGACACACTACTGACTATGACAAATCGCAAAGTAACATTCAAATGTCAAATACACAGTATGTTTTTAAGATGCATTTATTTAGAAATGTTCGCCTTTTCAATATTAGCTCTAGTTTAAGTTTTTTTGGTCAATTCCTTGTTACTTATATGAATGTAACTGGTTATCAGACAAACTGATTAGGGCCCCTATTTTTTGTTCAAATAAATGTATAAAATGTGTAATCATAATAGTATATTGCTGTATAAACCACTCTTATAGTATTTTTAACAAATCCCTCTCCCAGAATAGGACTATATTTCTCTCCACACCTTTGCTTCACAGCGCATTCATCCACACTGTTTCTATTCTCATGCCATAAGTGTTGCATTTATCGTGATCCACCTGATTGGCCAATTCTCCCCCTGCCTCTTCTGCTTTTCCATTGTCACATCCTTTGATCGTCTAGTTAAACCCCACTAACCAGATGTCAGCCCTACCTATCCCTGCCTTCCATATCTACCTATGTCTTTCTTCTCATCCCACACAGGCTTTGTTCCACTTTGTTTGTTCCATTAGCTCCATCTGCGTCTCATTTTCACACGAGCGAGATTAGCATGACCAGAAAAACACATCAATAAGTCCTTATATACTATGCTCTGAGTAAGGCTTTGGTTTTTATACAGCTTCTGTGAAGAAATCACATTGACCCTCAACATTCAGCTACAGAAATCTCTTAAGAACCTAAGTAGCCGAAACATTTGGGCAAAACACTCCACTAGACTAAACCCGTACAAAGCCCCTTTCTCTATTTTCCAGCTTCTTGGTAAATCTCTGTCTTTTCCTTGCTGTACAAGAATGGCGTGTTGTTGCCTCTATTCGTTTTATCCCATTGTAGTCCTAATGCTTGAATCTTATCTCCTGTGAATTCAAATGTATTGTTGTGGTGCAGTCATAATACAGACTGTAAAAGTGATACCTTGGTTGATGTATTGAGATACTCAAGTTCTTTGGTAGTTCACTTACATTTTCGCATATTGATAATTTAAAACTAATAAAATGACTTTCTGTATTAATTTCTCAAATATAACAACACATAAAAAAGCTAAAGTCTGAATTCTGCTCCAAACCTCCTGCTTCTGCTGACAGAGGACTGGCTGTAGTGAACTTGATTATTATTGACAATGAGAAATGACTCAATTTCTATTAACATTTGATTAATTGCACAGTCCAAGGATGCAGTGACTTTTGTTTGCTCTTTCTAAGCACGGAAGGCCTGGTTCAGTCCCGGTTTAGTCCTGGTTTAGTTCCTGTTTTGACCTGGTTCAGTCCTAGTTCAGACCTTGGTTGCTCATCTTGTTGCATATCTAGCGAGCTTCATTTTTGACATAATTTAGTGATTTAAAACTAGTTTGGACATGGTTTGAACTTTGCTTTGCCCTTAAATTATTATTATACACAGACATTCCCATTTTACCCTCTTTTTCAGTACACAATAGTAACAGAAACTTTACAGACTCAGCCAGTTTGAGTGGTCAGATAGTGTTCAGTTTTACCGTCTTGCTAGTATTTCGAGTTAAAAGCATACAAGCATACTAGAAATACATTTATCGTGACCTTTTGTTTTGGCTATTATTTATGAATGATGTTTTAGGACCCATCCATTGTCTCTATTTTTATTACCGTTGTCTTTCTGGCACAATGCATCCCTGTCCATCTAAAAATACCCCTTTTCTTCTTGTAGAGAGTGTTCTAAAGCACTAGATGTAGTTCTGTATCCATCATGTCATGTGAAATAATCGCACCTTGATGTCTACATTTCAATCTCGCACTTGTGTTTTTAATCTTCACTGTTCCCACCAGCTGGCATCACATTCAGGTCCTGTTTGAGATGTAAATATTATTAGTTATTTAGCCATTATTTATTATTGTGTATGTTCAGTGAGCGTGATCAAAGCATGCAGTATGGTCTATATGGGATGGGAAGGGTGCCAACATGTAAAAATACAATGTTTACAAAAGTAAAAATCATATGGGATGTAATCAGGGGCAGAAGATGTAAGGGCGCGTGAGAGTGAGAGAAAGGGTTACTGTAGCGGTGTAAGGCTGACATGAGAAAGTCATATGGAAGAGAAAATAGGGAGCAGTCACCTTCGTACAATAGAAACCTTAGTTGTTTGGCACCGTAGCTGTCACCAAGCAGGGTATTGCAGTGTTGATGTGCTTATAGGAAAATACATGATTCAGAATGTTAACGGATTGCCCTCAGCCATAGTGTTGGCAACATGGCAATATATATGTTTTTATATAGGTATTGTTATTTCGGAAACACATTTTTGCTCACTCTTGTTATTACATTACAACGTACTCAAAATAATATGAAATGTAGCCACATGAACAATTGGGGAAAAATATCTGATTGTGATTTTTCTGATATACATTGAGAGTTGCGTTCAAAGTTCCAGGAGATTTGATAAAAAAGCCTGGAATATGAACTGACGCACTACTACAAGAAACATCTAAACTACAGAGTTAGCAGTTTTATGCAGAATGAGCCAGGATATTTTGTTGTCTGCAAAAAAGGTATGGTACTGTACTTCAAAATGCTAACTGTGTCCATTCGATGTATTCAAGTACTGGCTTTCCCTCACACCCAACGCTTTTGTGTACAGTTGACTCATTTTCAAATATGGGATGGTCCTGCCAACATTGCACAAGCATTCAAACTGCCTTTTTACCCTCTTACTTCCTCTACTTTTATCAATATTAAGAGCCACGTTTACTGTGTTATTACCTCCAGTGTTACAATGTGAACTGAGTGCTTTGCTTTTTGTTGTGTAACACCTGGCATATTGTAAGCCACCACTCGTACCTTCACACCTCCACAAAGACCCAATACATCCGCATACACCTCCATTATGATCTATTATGACTCATTTTAGACCATTCAGGCCTTGTATAATGGCTGATCACATTTAGCCACACGAGCTGGATTGTATTGCTTTGTCTGAATGAGGATAAATACATAATGAGCTGTAAATTGCTTGAAACATTCTTATGGTCAACAAGTCCAGAAAGTATTGAAGTTTCATTTGTGTTAGACTAAAAGGTAAATCACATGGCTGTTGTTAAATTAGTTTTTGTTATCGATCTGTAAAGGATGCACAGGTCATAGCATTAATCCAGCATTACTATTCTGCACTGACTCTTCTCCACATTAAAATCATATTATTGGTCATTCTTTTCTCTGTGATTTTATGTCAGGAACAAAGTCAAGGCCCCACTAAAATGTGTTTAGTTTTCCCAACAAACTCATTGTTAAAAGCTGCCTCGAGTCATAAATCTAACTCCACAACTCTCCTCAAAGTGTAATTTAGCCATTCGCTGCGGCACTTAATTCTGACCTGCTCTTCTCTTTTATTCTGCAGTTATCGCCGATTCCCTGACGGTCACGGCCGCCGCACAGACGCTGTCTAAAGTGGAGGGGGATACGCTGCAGCTCACCTGTGAAGTATCGCGCAGCACCCTTCAGCACACACACTTGTCTGTGGGCTGGTACCTGCGCTCTCCAGAGGACGCTTCTGCCCCGCCTCAGGAGCTGGTCACCCTGTCGCGGGACTTCGTGTTGCGCTCCGGCGGGCCGTACAGACAGAGGATGGCCGCGGGGGACCTGAGATTGGATAAGACCAGTGCTACAGCGTACAGACTCACCATTCACAAGCTGCAGCCCGTCGACCAGGGGCTGTTGTACTGCCAGGCGACCGAGTGGATCCAGGACTCCGACGACAGCTGGTTCGCTATGACGCGCAAACAGAGCGACAAGACCCAACTACGCATTCAACCCACTGGTGAGGACGGGGGAATGTGAGGGCCAAGGGTTTCTACTGTTGTCACGTTTTATTTTTGTACCTTTTTATAGCTAATGTATTTAAGCTAATAAGCCTTTAATTTAAGAATCTCTAGTCTAAGTGTAGCCAGTATTTCAATCATGGTATTAACAAAATCCAATTTTTAAGATTAGACTTAATTATTAATTCCCTGTGCTGAGATCTTGTGTCTGGATTTTGTAGATAGCGAAACAAACAGCAGATGTGATTCGACTTTTTTATTTAAAGTCAAATCACTTCTTTTGTAAGATGGAAACTATTACTATTAGTACAGTAACTTACATCCATTTTTCATGCAGTATACCATCATAAGGCTATGTCAGTTTAAAAAGCATTTATAAATTCCAGCTATGTATTTGTCATAATCACTACTGCAGTAAAACTAGTTTGACCTCCAAAAACGTTCATAGCTATTTCCGAGGATTTTGATTTGCTTATAATTACTGGCCTCTAAATGACAAATATTTGTACTGCAATTCAATTATGCAGCACTTTGATAGCATCATTGTTAAAAATTCTCCTTTTGACAGACTTGCACACACTTGTGGGTTTGGCTCTGTGATTACCGATGAGTATCTGGCACTAAGCTCATTATCTCACTAAAAAGGGCTTAACTCAACCTCCAAAGACCCCCCACTTTTGTATTTGTGTCTGTTTGATGAGCAACATTACAGCACATCCAAGAAGCATTGGAGCTGCTCTAAACTGTGTAGGCGTCCACTCAACAGACTTATGCCTTTTGCATAAATGGCGCCGTTTCCAATGGCAATCATATGGCCCTGACATCCAAAAACATAAAGGAGTTTTTACTGCTGTGACACTCTATAATACAAAGTGGCCAGAGTATGTATAGAAAGATATAATGTCAAGGAACTGTGTAGGAGAATGTTGGAGCTGCGAGATTTATTGCAATCAACCAGAAAACACAAGTTATGCCTGGATATGATTAAAGGCACCACTACAATACTGAAAAAATCCTACAATACATAAAGAATATTTTTGTTTTGGTAGGACGTTTTGAAACCTCATCGGTCCTGAGAGAAAACAATGAAAGTACCTTGTAATATTTATGCACATTATTCATCAGGGATTCCCAACATTTCCAGACCAGGACCTTCACTTTAAAATGAAATTGTCTGTAATAATTTTAAGTTACGAAACATTTTAAATTAGGTTTGGTTGTAATTATTTAAATTATTGTTAACTATGTCAATATGGAGTCACCAATTCATTACAAAGAATATTGCAAAATGTGGTAAAAAGCCTAGAGACATTTTTTATATACAAATGTAAATATGCTGTTTATCAAATCGCTCTAAATGCAGAGGGAAATGGTTACACAAGGACATCAGGAAATCACATACAGAACAAACAGCACAGTGAGTCAGAGGTGAGGACTTTGGCACTGCTAAAATTACACTCTAACTGTTTAAACAAGCTGTGACCATTTGAACAAGAACTACCTGATTTTCCTTTTTATTTCTGAATAGAAGAAACTGTTGAGACCATATCTGAATGTAGAGCGTTCTAATACCCAGCTTGAACATTTTTAGGAGGCATATTGGTTTTATAAGTCAAGATTTTGTGAATGCACATTTTAAACTCGCACATGAGCGTTACCATTGAGAAAAAACTGGAATACAAATGGTTAGATCATTTGAACATTGCATCTGTGATTTTTTTGTTTTTTCTACATAATAATATGGACATTTTGTTGTCAGCAGAAAACTTACTTGAATAAATAACTGTAGTTGAGCTGCTACAGATGCTAATACAGAGCTACAGCTTCTTTTTATAGTATTTCTGAACAGGAATAGGAAGATTAACACAAGATGGATTCCATAGATTTGTATTTACGATGGCGCATTTTTGAGAGTAGGTCGGGAATGTAATGGAATACAATAGGTCAAGTGTGTAACATCGAGTACATAGAGGAGTATGTGGGATGCAAGAGCGTGCCTTGTGATAATGATCTAATAAACTGTCGGCCCTGAGGCGCAGTGGAGCTGAAACAAAGATGGCTCCTCACCACCTCAGATAACCTCCCACTCCCTCCTCGCTTTGGTCCTGGCTTCCCCAGACACCACTGGGGCGGCTCACCACTGCACCGATCTCCTCCTCTCTGCAAAAAAGCATCTCTTTCTAGTCTTTCAAGAAGCAGCCACATTGGCGGCTGATAAACTGCCCTGCTATCAGCTCAATAACGATGGCAGCACGCAGTGGAAAGTGTCTTGTGGCAGTAAATTACTTCATGGTACAAGTTCAAGCCCCCAACAAAGCAGTGCAGTGTAGTAGGATATTTTTGCGGAGGACAGTTGTGATCAATGTTCCCTCTAATTTTTCACGAGTCTGAGCAAACACACAAACTCCCTGAGCGGTCCCATGGGCCACTGTGAGCAACATCAGACCTGTGCACTGTGGTCATTCTGCATCGCATCCATCCAAGTGAAATGGTTTATTAAAAGAGTCAAATTACCGCATTTACATTTGTGTTATAAGACTTTTAATTAAGTGCTTTAGCAACTTATACAATGAAAATGACAGAAATCTTGCTCATGACCTGTGTAGTATGTTAATGCAATTGGATGTATAAATATTTAACTTTAACTATGGCAAAACATGAGCTTCCAACCAAACCAAGCCAACTGTAAACTCCAATGTTGAAAACACACTTAACATTTTTATGATAAAGCTCTGACTTGTATTATGAGTATAAGCCATTGTGTGAAGCTTTTGCTGTGCACCGAGTGAGATTGTCCTACTGTGGTCTGGGAGACAGTCTGGCCCTTTCCTGGATAGTTTAAAATGAAAGAAACTACTTATCCTGTGTGTAAAATTACTTTGGATTATATGCACTACATCATTGTATGTTTTATTGTTATTGTATTGAAATTTGTAGCAGACAGTGACGGTAGTGCAGTTGGTAGAGTGTGTATCCACTGATCCAAACGTTGGCGGTTCGAGTTCCACTTTCATCCTAAAAAGATCATTGGCTGAGCGGTCCGATCCATTGACCCACAGGTTGGCAGTGCAATTCCAGCTCCCGCAGATGATTACTGTTGTTATGCAAAACGCTTAACCCTCCTTCCCCCAGTGTCAGTGGTATGAATGGATGAATGGATGAGTTGTTTGTTGATATAAAGCGCTTTGACTGTCTTGAAGGTGGAAATGCGCTGTATAAAACGTGACCATATTGTACCAAAATCTATTTTTAAATTTTAGTATCGTTATAACAATACTCCATGGGGTATTATTACAGATAAAACCCGCTCAACCTGTAGTGTTGACCTTTCCAAAATGTATGTGATTATTGTATTAGTTGAATAGAAAATATTCCAGATGTTGTAAATGTTAATGTTTCTGGATTAGAGTTTCAATTTTATACTAAAACTACTATTGAAACTAGATACTTATTTGAGCAGGCATCGATACTTAAAAAGTCACATTCACACGACAGAAATGAATTGCTTTAGAATCTATCTGAACCACATGTATAAAATCACACAGATGAGTATACGTCCATGGACCACTATGGAGCCTACCTCGACGACTGAGGGATTTCACAGATATAAGGCGACATGGGAATATAAAAGAAAGTACTATGATTTAAATTTGAAAATGACATTCCTTAGCATCGAAATCAAGTTAGAAATTTTACAGTTTTTCTGGATTAATTTAGATTTTAAACTGAAATTGCAAATCTAATCGCAAACACACCCAAAATTGTTCAGCCGTGCAGTAGTGTAGTACATGTAGAGTATAGATGGATGTAAAACAGGTTTTGTCGACTTGCTTGGAGGAGACAAAAGAGTCGGCACCCGCTGCACCCCTCCGTCACTCCATCTCTGTAATCTATAATGGATGGAGAGTTGTTGCGTGACAAAGAGAATATGGTGTTGCCGAGGCTGCGGTTATGATTTAGTTGGGGAGCATGTGTGTAGTTTCTTGCCTTTGTTTTGTATTTACATAGAAGCGAGTCGAGCTATACCTAGAGGGTGATGTATATTTGATGTCACACCTGTCTGTGTGCTTATATGGCTGTAGTTAGATAGATGGAGAGACAGAGAAATGAGAGTAAAAGCCCTGGGGAGGAATAGAGCATGTCTCCATTGTAAAATAGTACTATGCGCATTATATGAAATACAACTTAAAGCAACACTATGCAACTTTTTAATGTTAATTCAACCACATGGGATACCACGCTTGGTTAGAGAGGACATCATGTGGAAAGAAAGAAATACATTAAAAAATATTGCCTCAAAATAAAATCATGAAGATAACTTGGGGCTTCTGGTATACATACTTTACTTTCTGTGTTAGCAAGTTGCATAGTGTAGCTTTAAAATGTAGTCCATTTTATAATGTAAAACTATTACGACTACAAAAATTGATTCACAAATTTTAGTACCTCCTTCAAAGTCCATTGCAGGCCTTTATTGACTTCCCAAGCCTCATTTTGTCCTCTTGAGTGTTTTGATATTACGCTATAAACACAAAAGTGAAATCAATTTAAAAGATGGGTACATTCATTAGCTTGGGTCAATAGTGCCATAGAAATGAATGACCTTCATAAAATCTAAAACATGTTTTCTGAGACAGTTATGGCTGTCACATACACATAGACATAGAAATTACGTTCAAACTTTTGCACTGTACCTAAATGTCCACAAAAACATCTGGCAAACTTGAGCACATTTACATAGATTGCTAAAATGGACACGCTGGAGGGACTATGTCTCTTGGCTGGCCTGGGAACGCCTTGGGGTCCCGCCGGAGGAGCTGGAGGACATGTCTAGGGTGAGGGAAGTCTGGGAGTCCCTGCTTAAACTGCTACCCCCGTGACCCGGCACCGGATAAGCGGAAGAAAATGGATGGATGCTAAAATGTATCACCTCATTGTCAGAATAATCCAACCAAACATCAAGACATACTGTACATGTTTGTGTTTTTCATGCCTTTTTACTATTATATTCCCTATTTATGGCATCTGAAAATGTGCATGTAGTCCTCACCTTCCCTCACCTGGCTGGACAACCCAATACCAGACTTGATGACCCCTACCCTATCCTGGATGCCCCCCTCTGTCCCTTACTCTTAAGTGGGCTCTGGCCTTACAGACTTGAACTGGATCTCTCCTTCACTGTGGTTCTCCTTCAAGAGTTCTGTTGATTTTCTAACTTCCTCTTGGTTATATCAGTGATCCTGCTAAGCCCCGAGAGGCGACTGCTGTTATGATTTTGAGCTTTACAAAACCTGTACCTTACAAAACCTTTACAAAACCCTTTGTGCTTTGGGCTTGGGACTTGAATTAGCCTCATTATCTTGTTAAAATTTAGGGGCAGTTGTGCTACTTGGAAGTGTAGAGATGCAAAATTGTCTTTTTGGTTCTATTCAGTATAAGGACCAACCTCAAATACAAAGTTGAAAAAAATTAAGGTACTCCAAAAGTACAAAAAATTTAAAGCCTTTATTACCACATGGCAGATAAACTTAAAATCACACAACGCCCTTCAGCACTTTGGCTTGTATCGTATGCTGGATTTTTCAATTAACCTGATCACCAAGTCTACATTTAACCTCTCCACAAGCCACTTCCAGATCCCAACCCTCCTTTTAGAACCACTTAACATATAGACCAAAGACAAACTGCAGTCTTGTTCGTCCTCCCTTGCCTTCATCCCTTCTCCTCCTCTTCTCTTCCCTCTGGTTACATTAGTTGTCCTTCTCTGAGTCTAAACACTTCCATATGCACAGGCTGTGAGACCACCCCCACCTCTGCATCTGTTGACTGTTGACTGTCTACTCCCCACACTGCATTCTCACTGAAGCGGGTCAAGGCACTCTCATCTGAAGCGCACTTCGACAACACTTTTTAAAATGTCACAGTGCATTGTCTTTTCAGCACTAATCCGGCTGCCTCAGTTTGTCAGATAAGAAACTGCTCTCCTCACCCCAGTGCTACAATGCGGTTACTGTGATTACTTTTCCACAATTCATGCTGATAAATAATGCAAGAACAATAGTGGGCTACAAAGATAATCACAACTACTTTTATGCCAGCATGTGGTTAGATATTGAGTTGTGTTAAGTCTAAGCAAGAGGGTTAGCCTGGGACAACAGGAAATTGCATAGGCAGTGAACATTTCTGAGTCATAAATGAGAATTCCGGCAGGGCTAAAGTCTATGACAAAAGGACCAGCAATTTAAAGTTAGAGCAGTAATTTTCATTTGAGGATAAAAGGTTATATATGGAAATAGTCACTTCAATTCAAGAGTAGTTTTCTTTAAGTATATGTTTGAGCAGAAATTCGGCTGCATTTACATTAGTAATGAGTTCATAGCTTGGATATAGATTCAGTGCAAATCTTATTAATGTTATATATGGGGTAATTGTGGGAGAGTGGTTTGTGTGCCTGAGATCTGTTATATGGTATACCCACTGTAAATAGAGATAGAATTGATTTACCTCACAACAAGGTGTTGCTTTAGTTTCATGGATTTACTTCAGCAACCCATGAAATAGTAAAGAATTCATTGTAGTAAAGAGGGGTAAAATGCCTTGCTCAGGTGCACATTGGTTGTGGCACCTGTTAGTATTGGAGATCAAACTACCAACTCTCTTGTTATTGCACACCTGTTCTCTCTTGAGTAACTAGTAGTGTCATTATATAATTTGGTTCCCTTCTTAGCTCCCTAAATAGAGCAGAGGAATAAGAAGTGCTCAATCTGCCCTGTGCAATGTTTATGTGCGCATGTGTGCAAACAATGGCCCGTCTAATGTTCGGCTGCATAATGAACCCTATATCCACAACAGGCTTTGAACTCTCCCACTAGACTGCCTTTTTTTCTCACAGGAAGTCTTTGTAATTACAGCTCGGGGGCCTGCACCTCACTGCGAAGCCAAGCAGCCGGCTCTGATCCATACTGCGCTCGTCATCTGCAAATTAATACAGCAAATAAACCGCGCCAGGACACACATGCACAATAGTAGACGTAATAGTGGGAGAAGCTAGCTTAAAGTAGTGTTTATTCTCAAGCAGGAGGCAGGAGAAAGCAGTGCTGTCATAGAGTAGCTGAAGAGAATTTTAATTAGATGTGTTTTTTATTGCAGAGGTGAAACCGCAAGGGGCTCTCTGAAAGATCAGCATTTTAGTGAAGCGATGCACCGTATGACCTTCTTCTGCTCTCCTCCTGCCTGTCTGCACTTTTACTGTTACCTGGGCTGGTTAAGGCAGTGGCAAATTCGACTTTTAAGACCTAATCTGGGCTTAACATTTGATTTTTATTTTGGTTTTTGTCATGGAACAGGAAAAGCTGTACTATCAGGCCAAGGCAATCTGGAAAATCAGTTAGGACTTATGTTCTAAACACTGTTCAACCTAAGCCTTACTAAGCCCATATATACCTACAGAGTAATCCTACCCCCCCACGCTTATTGAAATTGAGGCACTTTGCTCATGCTATTTTCCCAGTATGATATCATTGCAGACCAGGATAATGTGGATAAGTACAACACAATTGATTTGGAAAGTTTGAAGGTTTGAAGCTTATCTTATTTAACGTAATAACTGTACTCAGTATTACAAAAATGAGACTTTGCTCAAATACTTAAACAAAATATAAAACTTCTGTGCATATGTTTTATGAAATATCTTTGTTTCACACCATAATCCTGTTCAATTTTAAGTAATTTATTTGCATTGAAGGTCTCTTTTATCTACCATCACATTAATACATTCTTTTTTTATTCTTTTTGTGCTGATAATTCATGGTCCATTGTTCTTTTAGAACTAATAACCCTATACTAATGAAAGATCTGTGTCTCTCTTGCGCCCCCTGCAGACCGTGACTTCAGTATCCAGGTGAGCACGGAGCGTCGGTCCTTCACGGCCGGTGAGCCGCTGGAGCTGCGCTGCACCATCGAGGCGCAGAACGTTCCCGAGCGCTTCTTCTCGGTGTCGTGGGTGTTCAGCAGCTCACCGGTGGCCGTGGTGGGCCCCAGCGCCGTGCCCGTCCTGGGACCAGAATATGTGGCCCGAGAGGCAGCGGGACAGATGACCGTACGCAAAGAGAGCCCCAACGTGCACCTGCTCAAACTGCAGCACCTCAGGCCTTCAGACTCAGGGAAGTACATCTGCAGGGTGACGGAGAGGGAGAAGACACCCACGGGAGACTTCATCGACCGCAGCAAGAGATCCCGCAACGTCCAGATCAGCGTGACCTCTCTGCGTGAGTAACCTGCTTATATAATGATACACTGGAATGTTGTGTTCCAATTTCTCTCTTTTTGTATCCGAAAAGTACACTCAAGTACAGCTCCACTGATTTCTCACAGAATGACATTAAAGTCCACGTCTCTTCACAGATGTTCTTAAAATTAATTTCTCTAAAGCCTTGTAAAGCTTGTGCAGAATTTGTTTTTAAAGGGCCATGTCATTTCTACCGGCTAAGTCAAAAAGTCAAATTGACTCAATGCAAATAAAGCACAAAGTCCAAGGTCCAAACATGTATCTACATTTTATTTTTCCATTTAAAAATGCTCACAAAGCAAAAAGGTTTGAGGCCAGCTGCTTTATTTCTGTGCTATGGCCCATTGCACATGCCTCCTGCTGCCTTCGCACTTGCATATTAGCATTTGAACTCCCACCCCTCAAGCCCCCCCACTATTGCCTTCACAGACAGAGCGATAGTTTGCAGGCAAAAAATTTGAATAAAAACTCCATCTTGTAAAAACTGGCAATTGAAAATAATATTCAACCGTTTTTGAAGTTGCGGTTGCCCTGTCAGCACTTTGCATTTTATATTATCGCTTATGGGGAAATGTTGTTTAGGCTGCAGTAAATTATTTGCTACAGCACTTAGAATCTCTGCATGTAATAGAAATGGTACTAGAGTATTTTAAACAAGTAAGTAGAAATATGGTAGTGGCATGACAACAGTTCTTAAATTTACAGTTTTTACATTTATTTTTTTCTTAAATCATTTTTTAAAATATCTTTGCTAAATGTTTTGATTGGTTTTATTTGTATATGACTTTAAATTTGTTCAAATTCATCTCTAAATGGGCATTGCTATGTGATATTGTATATGTTGTTGATGTTATATGAAATTGTTCAAATGATCCACAAAAAGGCCCAGTGTCCATGCACTAAAACAGGTAGTGCTTTCTACTTAATGTCCAAGCAGTAAGTTGTCCATTGTGAACAAAGCCCCTGTTGTTAGAAGCTGGTAAGAGAACAAATTACACTGGCACTCTTATTCCTGATGTATTTTCAGTTTGAGTGGATTGCTAAGGATCTCTAATGCAGCATTATACTGTGTGCCTGTACCCATTTCCTTTGGCTTAGCTGGAGAAACTGAGAGGAGGGGGGGGCTTCACTATAAGGGGTATAATGGGGAGTAGTCCAGACTCAAACAGGCTCAGCTAACAGCCATGAAATGAAAGAGAAAAAGATCCCTTAGTCTCTCCGGGGCCTATCTACGTGTCTCCAGAGGCACAAATGACTGTTCTGCCTGGACCCACCCTTTTCAGTCGGGGTTAAACGCTTCTGTCTGTGGGGGCCCCTGGGTTTGCATGCGATTGATTTACAGTTACAGCTATTCTCCAGGTTACTCTTATCAGGTAATGGGCCTGCTACCAGTCTGGATCATTGGCTGCGACCCATGTGTACACTACGGCGCGGAACAGTGCACAGGGCTCCCTACTACTGCAATAAAGCATAATAATGGCGGGGTAATATCTCGCTTATACCTGACTGTGCCGTATCCAGCTAAATCACCCCAAAAGAATGCCCTGAACAACACCTCTAAACCTTAAACCACTAAGAATATACGGTGGGATGTAAAGGTCTCGGTAAAAAGTTTTCAAAGGGGAGTCATTGGTGAAATAAGAATTAATAGACCCTTCAAGTTGTAAACAGAACGCCTTTATTCTAAAAGCTGGTACTGGATGGAACATTACCTCTAATGTATTTACTTAGTGTATTGATGTAGTAATTAGGTGCCAAAATCACCATAAAAGGTAACAACCATATAATTAATATTGCTTAAATGAAACTTTATTCTGGAACTAATCGCACCAAAAAATATAGCAGGCAACAAAGGATCCGCAATGTCATTTTTGTTTTAGTTCATCACGAACCACAACTCCTGCATATATTAGTGAACTTTAGAAAGTGGAGCTGAAAGGTTGGCAGGTTAATGTGAGTTTTTTTGTCCAGGTTTAAGCCATAACATTTCGATTTGCTTATCATTGCGAGGTGGGACCAGAATCTTAACACTCATCTTATTATCTTATTTTAAACACGTTTACAACATTCTCTGACCTTAAAAAACCTGCACAACGCTATTACACATTTATTTATTTTTTTAGACAGACCCTATCGCCCCATAAAAGATGTTTATGACGTTTACACAGCATAATAGCCCCTGCTGGCAAATATGAACTTCCATAAAACACAGGGGTCAGGTTTAGCTTATTTCTTCCCCTAAAAATTGCCCATATCAGGGACAGGATCGTGAGACGTGCTTTATCACTCTAATTGGCAGAATGGAGAGAGGTTTGGTAATAAGCAGCGACAGGGGTTAAAGTTGATGAGTCAGGTGACAGCGGAGGGAAACGCAGACGTAAACAGTCCTGACAAACTGCCGGTGATGGATGAGTTTACCTTTTGAGGAGCGAGAGAGGCAGAGAATAGCTCCACTGAATCTCATATCGTGCACACAGAGAGGACAGGAGCAGGGCCAGGAGGCAGCAGGAGTCAAAGGCACTGTAGACTGTAAACAGAGAAGCCACGAGAGGGGAAGGGCTGGAAAGGTTTGGGAGAAAATGTCTGATGGACCAGGTTGATGAGAAATAAGCTAAATTACATGTACATAATGACAAAAAGCAGTCTCATTCATTGTTAGACCAATAATGATGCTAGACTTTGCACATGCTTTAAAGATTAAGATACTTTATTGTCCTCATAAAGAAATTTGTCCTCTGCATTTGACCCATAATGCGACTGGGGAAACCTGTCAAGAGTAGGTGACCACAGTGCAGCATGTGACGATCTGTACACAGGAAAGCACCTCCCAGTCTGGAAATCAAACTTGGGACCTCCTTGTTCCGTGATGAATAACTTAGCCAGCCATTCTTGGATTGGATAAACAAACAACAGGCAATTTTACTGCACTTTTGAATAATTGTGGTTGAGCTAAAAGTGTAAAAGAACAACTGACTGTACACGAAAGAAGCACTTACTGGTCACGATTAGTCATGTCCAGACCGATGTACTTTGTTTTTACATTTCATTTTACATGCAGTGAGCACATTAGTAGTTTGGAAAAGGCCAATGAGGTCAGTTTCAGTGTAACTTATGTCACTGTCTGACATGGATCTGTTTTACTAGTTTGTAAAAATGCAGTTAAATCAGAAAAAGATTCAAGACAGATGCACTAAACTGAGTTATCTAGTAAATCAATACCTACAAATTCCATTTATACACTATTCTAGCATTGGATCGATTATCACACAAAAATGTCCCAAGCTGTGGAAGAATATAAAAATATTATGCTGTCCGCCAGCTAAAAAAAGTCCTCCGAGGCTGTTCAAATAGGCAGGGAAAAGGGAAGGGGATGAAGCCTTTTCTCTTTGTTCATACGAGAAGCAGGAAGCCACTTTATTTCTTATTCGTTGAGAGCTTTAGCTTATTAGTCTGTGAGAAGCACTATGCTACAAAGCCTAGCCAAAGGGAGCGAGGTACTGAAGAAACCGATAGCCACACCCCGAGAGATGGCAGCTATTTAGGGTCAAAGCCATGTCTGTAACGTTTGATGGACATCGACATTATTCTTGTAGATTCTTTTGATCCGAGCTGAATTTTAATGTGGCGGAATTCAAGTCATCTTTTGCCCAAGGGAACATGGTCACCTGTCTAGTCAAAGAATCTAACCCACATGCACTGACAGTAACCTACTAAAGCCCGACTGTCGTCTCCTTCTAAGTGCCGTAGGCTGGTTAACATAACACGCTATTGCCACCGCGAGTACCACACACATGCACAAGGTTGTCTCCAAGTAAAAAGAGATTTGTTTTATTGCCCAAGGCTTTCAGCACTCTACTTTTGACAAGTATTCTCTGTAAAAAAAAAAAAAAAGTTAAATAACTCTCGAGCTAGCCTGTCACAACACTGGATATCTTCTTCTTACATGTCGTTGTATTGTTTTTGTCTTACAGAAAGCAACATCACAGTGAATATGACCAGTAGCGCGTCTGATGTGCTGGAGGGAGACGTGATCCAGCTGACCTGCTCGGTTCTGACCACCACGGGCCCTCTGTCAGTGGTATGGTACTGGACAAACAAAGATGAAAACGGGACGCCCCTGGAAGTAGCAACAGTGGACCGGGATGGCGCTGTATGGCACAGTCCTAACTACAGAGACAGGGCGAGTTATGGAGATATCCGAGTGGAGAAAGTTCAAGGGGGTACTTTTACTTTGTCCATTTACAATTCCTTGCCTGGGGACGAGGGACAGTACAGCTGTGAGGCGACCGAGTGGCAGCAGACGGGCAGTGAGCTGGAGATAAACTGGGAGAAGATTGGAGAGAAGTCGGACACCAAGAAAATCTCCGTAAAGACAGTGGGTATGTAAACGGACAACTTTTAACAACTTTTCCAGAATGTAACTTTACTGCGGGCCAAAGTTTAGCAGAGTTTTCGGTGCATAAATGTGGAGAGAAGGGAGCGAGGATAGGGAAAAGTTGGCCCCAAGTCTGTAGAAAAGGAGCAGGACTTAAAAGTACGGTTTCTGGATGAGTGCTTCTTTTTTTTTTGCTGAAGTATTTTTAGAATGGCTATTTGCTTTACTTAGAATCTTTTTTGACAAACAGTTTTTTCTTATGGTAATCAGTGGGTTTAAAATATCATCATAAAATATTCACAGTACTGACAAAAGACAAAAAAGCTCGAATGGACTTGGCTGAGGACTTTCAACAGATATCTTCATAATTAAATGCTTTTTGTGAGGTAGCACTATTATGTGGAAATATTCTAAGTCCACTATGTTTTACGGTATATTCCCTTACACCAGTTAATCACCCTACTATAGAAGAATACACGTTTATCATTGCCTGCAGAACTGATTTTACAATTCATTATCCAGCTTGGGTCTCAGTTGGACTGTAGAGTTACACAATATAACCTTTTCAAGATGGTCTATGTTAAGCCAAATACTCATTTTTTACAGTTACAATTCAGATCTCGGTAAAGTTTCTGCCTTGAGTCTCAATAAGTATGAACTACATAGCGTTAAACTATTCCAAATTGACGCTGTGGTGATCCTTTTGAAGTATTCCCAAAATGAGCTGTCTCATATAGTATATAAAATCTTCTAATTCTTCTACCTTTATACAATTTAATTGATTTTAAATGCCATAATTATTTATCCTGATTGACACACCAGCTAAGAGATGCTTAGTCATAACCTGTTTACACCTCAAAGCACATTTCAGTGTTTATTAGCTCTACAAATCAGCGAGGTGCCCCATATACAAACAGAGCGAGACAGTCTACTTACTTGCGTACACCAAATTAAACACAAGCATATGTTTGTGATTAGCTAACGTCTGATGAGCAACTCCACATGATCCAGTCTACATAGCATAATACTATATATATTATTCATGTTGGCTCCGGGGAGGGATCTGTTGTGGCGCACTTTCCCCGCCACCTGCCACGCGTCAAAAGCACTAGTTTATTATGGCAAAGTAGTCCCTCACACACGCATATGGATTAGGTCGAATTATTAGAATGGAAATGCAGAGGCAATATGTTTCGCAGTCTGCTGTTCCTCTCCGTCAGCGCTGAGTTAAAGCCCGACATCTTTGGACTGAGGGAAGCCAGTGGAGCGGAGCAGAGCTGGCAGACCACAGAGCTGCACATTTAGAGGAGGAAGGAGAGAGAGAAAGGAGAGACAGCGGATGGATTAGTGAGAGGGAACATGTCAGCTTTTTTAAGTGGCCATTTGTTAAGTTTGGGCAACGGAAGAAAACATTAGTTGGGGGGAACAAGGGACACATTATGCAAATAGAAGAGAAGACAGAATGTGGAGTTTCTTAACGCTGCTTGTCCGCCATGCTTCTTGATCAAAGGAGTTTTTAAAGTGCGCTAGCTTGTGACGGTCACCACAGATTTGTTTTGGTCTTTGGTTTTCACACACTTTAGGATCCAAATACTGCTTTATTGGACTTGAATCGGTCATGCACATAGAGCTGATGCACTTGACTCTCTTCCAACGCAAAATGATGGAACTTTTGCCTGGTCTTTAGACTCCATGGGCCTGATTTTGTTAACCATGTAAGGGGAAAATGTACTCACACTGACTTAAGGGTGCACTATAACAGTTCTGATGAGGGCTTCCACTACCTGCTTTTCTCCACAGACATGTTACTTTTTTAGATGGAATTGTACATAGTATGGCATCTTACAGCTGTTTTTATTATTATGAAAACGTGTAACTTACTGTGAGTGGGCTTGCCTCTCTAAAGATCTGGCCTGTAAGTTTAGTGCTATTGCTGTGGAACATTGTGATGAGGAAACAACATTATAACATAGATAAGAAAATTGCGTAATTATGGGCCTTTTATGTATAGGGATTAGGAAAAGAAGTCTCTACCACTAAAATAATGAAGTTGTTAAAACATCAGCAAGCTATTGTGGTCAAATCCTCCTTTGTTGATGTTATTATTATTTTTTCCTCGGATGGATATTGTAATAACTTCTTGCATTGATAATAAATAAAAGAAAATTCATATATGCCATGTCTGTATGCACTGTGGGCAGCTCACATCAGGAAACTCTATGTAAATGAAGCTTGATGATATGGACCACCTTTCTGACCTCTGCCCTTCTGAAGACGAACCTAAAGGGAGAGAAATGCCCTCTGGGAACCATGATGTTTGTTGCCATGGTAAACCCAAGGTGCTCGATCAGAAGTTTCCTTTGCTTGGTTTAGACCACAAGGGTGTCTGTGGTGGGAGAGAAACTTTAATTGCCTATAGGGAAAACGGCTAAAGAAGTCGTTTTAATTGAAGTCTTATTGGATAAGAAATGCTGGAAATGTAAAAGTTAATAGGCTATGTTCTTGGATAATGCTGCTTTAGGCAATCCCATGGGTATGAATATAAAGCTGCATTTCCATTGTAAGAATGGAAGTAAAGGAAATAACTGTACTGATGAAATAGCTTACTGGTACTTTTCAGTCATCAACAACTTCAAAGCTTTAGGATTAGTTTGGTTCTTTTTTCTTCCTCCTTCATTTGAGTGTGTGTTTTGTTTTTGTACTTATGCACATTTATGCAACCTACTGCATTTTCTGGGTTTAGGTCAGATTCTCATGGTAATTCCTAAAGCTAATGTGGTTGTGTGACTCCTAGCCCTTGTCTTTTGGTTATACACCTAAAGATCATATCTTTCATCTTCATACACTATATATAGGCCTGCCGTACATCAGTTGACACATTGTTATTCATCCAAAAGTGAAAGTCATTCCTGGGAAGCTCTTCTCCATTGTCCCAACAGTCTACAGCGATGAGGAGTATGGATGGAAGCAATGAGAGGAAGCACTGAGATGAGAGATAGACTTAGAGGGGAGAGTTATTGTCTATTAGAGAATTATGGCCCAAGGCAGCGGCCCAGCCCGGACAGACCCACATTGATTGTGAGCCCCTGAAGGACACTGGGGCTGATAGCTGTCAGGGCGAGTGAGAGGCTGCGGGAAAGAGAGAGAAAGTGACAAGGCGATCGACTCGAACTTCACCTGGAAATCTGCAAAGTGTCGAGGAGAGGAGCCATGTGTGAGCAAAATCACTCTTCATAAGGAACCTGGACAAGACTGATGACTCATTAAGTGGCAGACTATCTCATTAAATAGAGATTTCCAAAAACAGAGTGGATTAGAAAAGTCTATTTTTGTGCCATCCAAGGATTTGAGTTGGCGTATCACATTTTCAACTAGTGAAAACTTTCTCAAAATATAACCTGATTTAGTGTTTTAGAATCTATTTTTGTCATAAGTATTGCATTTGTTAAAACATGTAAGACTTGAGAGATGCTTTTATTTGTAGACAAGCACTAAAAACATGTGTTTAGGTTACAGTATGATTTGTCCCTCCTGGTGTTTACAGATAAACAACTTTTTATGTCAAATGTTCACAAGTAAACTGGTGAACTAGAATAGTAATTATCGTTTAAATGTTTACATGTTTAAATGTGTAGGTGTATCTTGGCAATAATGTATGCAGTTGGGTGAACATTTTTAGCGTAATGAGGCGAGTTTAGACTTGGCAAAGTGTTGGGCATAGATTGAACATCGCCGTTTACAGAAAATCTTTCCCTTGGGCTTTTGCTTTGTATCGTTTATCATTAATTTCAGTTGCACTTTTAACACAGAATGTATATAAACTTTACACAAACTAGGGTTATGCATACACCTACGAGTATCGTGGACATTAGGTGGCTACGTTATGGGCATGCCACTAGAGAAAACTATAATGGAAATTGTAGTGTGCTCCAGTAGTTTGTCAATATGACCTTAGTGCACTTTGAGTAAGTACAGTCTGCATCACCGGCTTTTGGAGCTCGCTCACTTAGCAACACTATTATGCAATACAATAGGAGTTAGTCTACGAAATGTATAGGGCTGCCCCAAGCACAAGACAAAACGTAAGTCAATAGAAAAGTGTTGGCCGGCTGGATCAAGAAAAACAAGTAAATAGTTGAGGTTCACAATAGCAAACGTTTGTTGTCGTTTTTTTGCACAGTTGGTGTCATATGGAGAATCAGAAAAACTCAATATTTGTACTTGACTGTGTAAACCGTTGCTTTATACGCTGCCAGTAGATAACTCAAAAGCACTGGGCACAGAAATGGTAAATATGGATGCCATGAATTGTGCCAAGATTTGTGTGCACATAAAGCAAGGGAATGTATAAACTGATGATGGTTAAAAATAGTCAGGCACTGAAAGCTAGCACACTTTACACTTCATACTCAATTATGCGTGATCTTGATAATTACTACATAGACAATATTTGACTGAAACAATATTTTTGGAGGGTCAATGTTTATGTGTGTATGTTTTCTTTGTACTACTCGGGAATTTTTGGTTATTTTTTGGCATTATAAGATTTGAGCCGTAAAAGGTTGAATTAATAACTTATATGACTTATTATAGATACACACTGTGTACTAAAGTGTTTATTTATTTTGTTTGTATTAATCTTTTTAGACAATATTATACATTTAGATTGGTTTTTGTGGTATAAATCTGCTGTTGGGTTGTTGTGTCACTGGCATAAATTTGTTTCAATATTATCGTTTTACAATCTGTATTTACTTCATCAATATATCACACTTCAAAGTTTGTTGTCATGACAAGCCTATAATCACTGTGTAGCCTACATATAAATATTCCCACTATATTTTTATGATCACTTTCTATATAATGTAATAGGCAGTTAGTTGATAGTGTACTGCAATTCCAGTATTGCAATTCCACACATTAAAGTGGCTGTGCTTGTTTTCCCTGTGCATAATTAGTTTTGCCTTAGCACATTTACAGCTCTTGGGGTTAAAAAGAGACTGCTGTGTGTCTGCATCGAATTATAAATGATTCTATTGTCTGAGAATCAGGTAGTGCTCGGTTAACTTAGTCGTACTGTGACACCACTGAAAGTTGGGAAATGTACTTTTAAACTTGTGGGGCAGGCTAGGAATGTGCTAGAAAAGTTAAGAATAACTTTGGCCAGCTGCAAGCCGTTTAAAATAAACTAGCTCTGATTTTCATGTTTTTAAAGCAGTAAAAATAATGTACAGAGCCTTTCATTTGCAGAAATAAGAAATGTTTGCCTATCAGTTGAACTAGGCTGGTTGGTTGAAACTAATTACAAGCCATTCTAATATTCTTTTTTTTTTTTTTTTTTTTTTTTCCCATACAGAATCCTCCTTCGTGGTATCCGCCTCATCCAGGACACCCTACATCACTTTTGGAGACTCCTTTGACCTGATTTGTTTGGTCAAGCCCCGCCACAACCCCCGAGTGCCCACTTCAGTCACATGGCGATTCAAACCAGCCAGCTCAGACTCGGAGGAGGACGGCCAGGGAGATGGCTTCAAGGAGCTGGTGACGTTCACTCGGGAGGGCACCCTGCAGTGGGGAGAGCAGTTACTAGGACTGGGCACCCGGACAACCGTGGATCGCTCTCACTCCAACACGAACTTCCGGCTGTCCGTGACCAAAGCGGGGCGTCGGGAGGCGGGCAAGTACCAGTGCACCGCTGTGCTGTGGAGGAGGAACTATGACAACAGCTGGAGCAGGGTGGCCAACCGCACATCCAACCTGCTGGGCATCAGTGTGGTGCAGCCAGGTGAGGTTCAGACCTGAATATAATAAGGATAGAAAGTACAAGCTTAGATTAATCCTGCTTAAATGTCAGGATTTTACCTAAAATATTTGGTGCGTTGTTGGATTGTTTTTTTCTTGGCTGGAAACAAACAGTTTCCAAAGTGCTGTCTCTGTGGAGCTTTTTGGAAACTGTCAGTTTATAAAATGTGCTATACAAATAAAGTGGATTGGATTGGATTAAAAAAAAAACAAAGTGAAGGACTGTGCAGCATGAGTTGACTGAAAATATATTGTTTACTTGAATCCTGAAATTAAGTTACTTTGATTACAGTTTCGAGCCACAATCTTTTTGGTTATTGTACCATATTCTGGTTACCCACCCTTATACCCATCAAGTAATAAAAATGACCAATTACCATTTTAAAACAACTTTTGAAAAAATGGTCTGGGAATAATTCATTCAGAATTATTCAGTTCAAATGGGAAATAGATTCCAGATTTATATTATAAAACTTTGTATGACTACCCTGTGCTAGATTAACTGAGTGTGTTAAAATGAAAATGTATAATGATAGCCTTCTCTTTGAATTGGCAGCGCTCAGAGGATTTTCTGCTTAGTCTAATTGCTCTTAGTCTATGGTTTAGACACTAATTACAGTGTGTGTGGAGGCCAGGTTGGAGTCTTCCTAATGGAAAAGTGAATGGACTGCTAAATATCCCACAGGAAGACCAACTAAGTGAAATAGGTGAGGGGAGAGTGAGGCGCAGATAGAACAAGTGAGCAGTGCGTCCTTGAACCTCATCTCTCAACGGAGGCATTAAACTGTCTGGACCAGCCTCATTGGCCTTGTGTAACCCGCGCATATGCAGACGCTGCCCAATTAGAGCATGCACACATGCAACAACAAAAACACAGGAGGAAGCCACTGGCCCAATTTAGTCCAATCTGGTCTACCTACAATGTTTGAAAAATCCTCTGCGGCGCCACTCGTCCTGGTGGTACCAAAAGTAAAAATGATTAGGAGTTTGAAAGTGATTTAGCCTTGAAGAGTGGAAATGGGGTCTGTGGGAGTGGAAGTAGGAGATATGGATTTGTGATGTTAGAGGAGGTGTCTGAGTAGGCATCATTGATGAGGTTAAATTTGGAGCACAGTTTTAAATTTGTAAAGAGTTTTTGTTTAGTTTTTTCTCTCTCCCACTCTTACTTAGGGCTGTGGGTTTTGTGTCCGTGTAATGAGTGGGTAATGGTAGTGCCTCGCTTTAAAGAGTTAGTGGCGGTCAGAACAATGCAAAGCCATAATGTGCAAGCTGTGATACTTGTATACTTGATACTGTACATTTAAATGGTAATAGAGACAATATACTTTTATTGGTCAACTTACATTTAGGGTAGTAGTGATAATTTGCATTGCCAGAGTAATCTTGAAAATGTATGGAGAACTGCATAGAGCATATGAAACAAAGGGAGCATTATAACCTCTCATATGGTAGGCCAGATAACAAGGACTGTGTATGGCTAACACTTTAACACTCTAACCCACTGCAAGAAGCTTCTGGGTTCAACTCCTGCCTTTGCCTTTCTGTGCAGAGTTTGCATGTGTCTCTTCATGTCTGGGTGGGTTTCCTTCAGGTACTTTGGTATCCGTCATCAACCCAAAACATGCACCATAGGTAAAAATCCTCCAGCTAAAATGGTCCAAGACTAGCTCAAAATCTGGAGATGGGTAACTGCTTGAAGAATGGGTCTAATGCAGAGGACAAATTTCCCTATGCAGACAATAAAGTACCTTAACCTTAACCAGTGGTGGCATCCTTGGCATAGCAGTACAATTCACTAACACATAAATTAACTGTATTTGTTTTTAGGAAGCTTATACATGTTTGCTGTTATGATGCTTCTTCATATTGGCTGTAGATTAGTATTGATAGAGTTTTTAAATGCTTCGTAGAATTCAAAATAAGACCTTCCGTCCTTAAATACTGTATTTATTTCCCACTAGAAAATATTAAAATGTAGTTTTCACAGCTTTTGCACAGCTAGAATCTTCAGTCTGACTCACCCACTCCCCTAGAAGTGATAGCCTACACTACCTATTTATAACCAGCACGCTTGCTTGAGAAACCTCAGATTTAGCCTTTAAGTACTCGCATGCGCTGTCGTTTGGAATGGGCTGATGTCTCTGGTGAGTGATGCATTTTTCAATTGACTTTCCCACTTACAGTACATAATAACATTAGGTCTGCATTAGTAACTTGACCTACCAGAAACAAACAGGAAGAGGTTCGAGAAACAATTGCAAAAACATAATAAATATCTCTCTACATGAAGAATGGTGAACCTAAATAAACCTCTGTAATACTGGAAGCACTTAAAATGATGACGGATTACCTACGGATTATTCCTGCATATAGATGGTGCATGGGTTGCTCAGAATTGCAAGGGTTTTGGAGGAATCATTAAGCATATTTGAATATACATTGACAAGAAGCACATACCTTGTCATTATACCTAACAAAGCTCCACCAACACTTATAACTGAATATTTGAATTGCAAAAGTCTCACTTTAACTTGTCAGGGTGAGTTAGACAGCTGTATTGAGCTAGACTTGAGTGATCGATAGCACTTTCAAAGCGAGCCGCTGGAATGTAGTCACATGTTAGGCAGAGTTCCTTATTCTCTGCTCATATTGATTCTGACACACCGAGATGCAAACAGGAGTAAACACACAGACACACAGACCGGTGCATCAGGTTCGCTCCACTGGCTTGGCCCTGACCTTAGAGACTATCCATGCAGAACGCAGTGATCCCCAGGCCCTATCACAACTTATTTGGAAATCGACTTGTCATCTTAAATGCTCATTTGCCTTCCCGGTGCGAGCTGCTTGCTTTGTGTTTTTCATTGAGTGGGAAAAATCTTTGGACTCACAAAGATGGACGAAAATACCAATGAACTACAGGTAAGAGGTAGCCAACAAGAAACAACGAAGAAGTTTGTTTAAACATTTCTCAAAATCTGACTTGACCTTATACCGCCTACTTTTGTCTTAATTGCTATTAAACTGCGCTTTCTTTGTGGCGGCACTTCTGGTTAAGTGAAAATTCCATTAATTTCAATGAGACTTATAGCTCTAAAATCTGATATAAAGTTGCTTGATTTGTGTAAAATGTTCAACATTCCGGTGACCAACAAGCCAACACTGCACCAGTTCTCTGGGAGGCTTTAAAACTGCTTTGTAGTCTGTATAGAACAACCAGAATGGCAATGGTGGCGCCCACGGCAACTTCTGGACTAAGAGCACATAATGTGAGTGTTTCACTATCCCACAGCTAGCCAAACTTTGTCGGATTAGTTATGGGTTTAATATCATTGTTCACTACAAACTACTGTCTGAGACTAAGACTATGTAATTTCAACATTAAAACATATTTTGCATTTATATTAATTGCTTTACTAAATAAGTAGGCTCCAACATTGTTGCACTTGCTGGTGTATTCTACCATTGCATTGGCATTACATAACTAAAATCTATTTGTTTGTCGAGCTCTCAGTTTGTGCTTTTTTGTTGGTGGTTCCAGATAAAATATAGGCTAGTCTTCCCTGCTTAGCTCTTGTCATTATTCTTTTAATGGTAGCCAGGTTGTTTACTAACACTTAAGGGCTCTACACTTCTATGACTTTTTTTCTCAAGCTACTCCTCTCCCTGACAAATCAGTTACCTTGGCGATTCCACCAGTAACCATGACAATCAGTTGACTTCTAAGCTCCAGACGCTACCCGTAATAGTGTCATGATTTAGTATGTAAGAGCAGCATCTCCACAGAGGATCAGTGAGTAATCACGCCATCTGATTGGCCGCTGAGATCTGGCTCAGGCTCCTCCACCTCCTCCTGCCTTCATTTCCATGATGATTCATTTGACACAATCATACCTCTCCTCCCCCTTGTGATGATTTTTTTTTTCAGCTGTTTTCCTAAATGTTAACCACTTCTAGCTAAATGAACGGCTGGCATTTTCTGTGAAGAAGTGGAATAAAGGGGAGAGCGTGTAATGAGCTGTGAGCAAACAGCGCTCCTCACCAGATTCATAATTGAGAGACTTTAAATCAGGCTTCCACAGCTACCTACCTGCTCAATATGTATGAGCTACTCCTGTGCAGCAAGCAGCGTTGTGTGTGTGGGGCTGGACTGTACCGTACACATGTGGTCCCCCGGCTGGCTTTGTGCATGAATGAACTTGCGACAATGTTTCCCTCTCTTCACCATATGAGCTTTCAAGTGCTTACTATGCAAATATAATTCCTATCTCAGCCATAGCATGGGGCAACCGGTGGTCCATTATGCCATCATCATGAATTCACAACATAGGAGGCTGAGTGTACTAGGATGTGCACTGGCAGAATGACACTACTCATTAAAAGACTGTAAGGGACTTCAAAAGAGGCATGGGAACTAGTATGTGAAACAGCCGTCCTTGATCCAGCATCGAGGCATCAGCAAAAAGTTGGATGTAGATGAAAGCCGGACCAAATTCAAGGAAACGCAGTGAGTGGTCAGGACAAGGATTGGTGAAGGGAGTGCTTCACTCCTTTCACCAATCCTCTGTCTGTACATCCCAAAGCAGCGCTGTAGACTGCTCTGTGCTCTGTATTAGCAGCACACAGCCATATTCCCTGGAGGTAAAGAATGTTCACTATGTGGCCCTATTTCACAAGCAGATTGAAGGTACTCAGAGTGACTTAAGATTTATCCTTGCACAACAAGATGGATACTCATGATATTTGTGAATTCACAAACTCACGAGAATCCATCTTGGCATGCACTTGCTGTAAAGATAATCGTGTGGGCAGACCAATCACAGAGCAACATTGAGGTTTGTGTGGAAGCCAAAGGCGAAGTGCCCAAATGAACAAAAACAAACATGGTGGCACTGACAGATGTACTTCAGCCTATTTTAGTGTCAATACGGACCTGCGTGCAGAAGGAAGCTCTTTGTGCAATTATGGACGGGGAAGATTTACGTGCTTTTCTTTCAACTGGAAGTAACAAAAGTTAGATTTTTTTGGCTTGTTCCACAGTTGTGTTGTCTAATGTTATGCATTTTCTAATTGCTTTCAGTGAGAGCCATGCCAGATTGATAATGTGTAGAAAGCAAAGTAAAAACAGCAACAATTGCAAGTAAACACAAACGTAGTATACGGTATACAAGTTTTAATGGCCCTTTTTTAGTCAAGATTAAGACCCGTAAATGGCTTTGTGAATCTAGGTCTATCAGCTCTCACACTCACATTGTTATATTCATATCTAGGGGCAAACTTGTGCTGTCTTGAATTACCCTCCACCAGCCCCATCCACACTCTCATTTACACAAGCATGCAGGGATACCTCCTGCAGCAAAACTCTAATTATGTTCTACGCTTCAATATTATCCTTCTCCACGGACTTGAGCAAACATACAGTGCTGTATACAGTTGGCTTCATATATTAGATTCAACCTGATTGAGTTTTTGTCTGCAATGCAATAATAGAAAACACATGTTCAGGCAGGCCAGATCACCGGGGGAAGCCTGGATCACCACCACACATTTTAATAAGTTGGTATCATAATCTCCGCATATGTGCACTATTTCCTGTTACACACACACTCACACAGACACAAAACTAATTATTCCAAATCTTTCCCTAATGGAAGCAGAGTTTAGATTAATGACGGTTTGGGGACTTCAATACGCTTTTTCCTCATCTTTGAAATGTGTGCCTGGCATGAGAATATTACGAGGTTATTGGCTAAGTTACTGATGGTGAGCAGAGGGAGTGTCCTACTTTGCAAGTGTATGTTTTTGTACCTTGTTTTCTTGTTCTCACACACCTACTCTTCTTACTTGGCTGCCTTTCACTTTGCCTGATCAAATAAAATGCTCTAGAAACTCTTCTGTTTTGCATCGTTTTACACTGTGTTAACCAACCACTTTAAGCTTCTGTTAAAGCAAATAAATATGCAAATAAATAATGGCTGGGGGTGGGACTTGTACTCCGATAGTTATTGTCACACTGACAATCATGCGAGTGCACTCTAGGCTTATGTACCAGTACGACAGCCACACGGAAGCGGCGCTTCAACTACTTCCGGAGCTGACGGAGTTGTTCAGAAGCGACACTGAGGATGAAGAATTCAATGGATTTAGTGATTTGAAGTGAAATCCAGAGTAACTAGTTGCTTGTTTTTTTAATACTTTAGTTATCTAGTTAATGTCTAATTAATCTAATTAATTCCAATTGTTAATATCTTATGTTAACATACCAGACACTTATTCAGATTGTTGTCTATGCGTCATGTAGCTGAATAAATATAAATATGTTACGCTAGCATAGTTACCTGATTAACTGTCTTTAACGTACCTGACACGTATTCAGTTCATTGTCTGAATAAATATAAATGTGTTACATTAGCGTGCTGTACTGCTATTCAGCCTGTTGTTCTCTATTTTATTGTTATTATTATACCTTGCCTTTAAAGATAAAATCTCTGTTCTTGGTCTCAGATTTTGTAAAATACATTTCCTCAAAAAATGCGACTTATACCCTGCAGCAACGTATAGTCCGGAAAATACGGTAATACAAATATTCATGGATTCTATCACAACTTCAAAACTTTTCACAATTCAAAAAGAATCGTTTATTTCTTTGGCAATTTGAAACCTATGAATATTTATCAAATATATGTTTTCAAATACGAATTATGTTTTTAGTTAAAAGCGTTAGCACATATGTATCAGTAGGTGGTTACAAGATCTAAGAAAACTCAAAAAGAAAAAATAGAAAATGAATTCAAACAATGCATTTTCACATTGTACATGTTCCATTTCAGTGTTTAAGTCCCTTTTTTATGGTAAAATAAAGCTCAGATTAAAGGCTAGCTTGAGGATTGGCAAAACAAAATTTGAAGTGCGATATATTGTTGAAGTAAATATAGACAATAGACGGTAATATTGAACCTAATTTAGCACTGACACAATAACCCTAAAACAGGATTATCCCCTCAAAAACTATTCTAAATGTACAATAGGGTTAAAAACATGAACTGCAATAAATAAGTGCATAGTTACTAAGTTATTTAAACATTAACCCCCAAAAACAATTGTCCCATCTATCCTATGTCGAACGTCGATGTAATAATTTATGGAGATTTATCTGCTACTTTACTTCTATGTATATGCTTCATTGTTTAAGTTTGGGTATTCAGCTTAATTTCGTATTTAGTTTTTCCTTCATGGAGTTCATAAAAGCAGCACTTCAGGCCAAAATCAGACCGCTGTGCATCGTCTGTAGCTAATACTAAAACATGTTATAATTGCAGACAGAGAAGAAAGAACACTTTGGAATGAGGTGTTGGCTATGCGAGGGCAGTCCACCCATTGCTTCACAGTTTGAAAAAGCTGTTCTTAAGCTCTGCAAGCGCCCAAAAATATATATGTGAAAATGAGCAATATACCAAAGGGTTTATGAGAGCTAGGAACAAGTTGGCGTACCTGGCACAGTTTAAATATCGACTTCCTTCTTCATCCTTTCACAGATATCCCAGCTTTAAGTATACACCTAGCTATTGAGTTAAATCTGTCTATCTCCCCGTGCCCCTCTACTCTACCCCTGTTGTCCTGCTTTGTCTGTGCTGTCCGCTCACACTTGTCGTAGATGCCTGCTGTATAATGCGTCCTGGCAGGAGCAGATGGCACACTTGCTTTCTTTCTGTGCCAATGAAGTGTGTGCCACCCAGACGTTATTGATAGCTCTGTGTGTCATTGTGGCGATGGGAGAATCCTGCTTATCAGCTCGGTGAGAGGGGCTGCCCGTCTTCATTAAGCCTCTGTTCTATCTCTGTCCTTCTGCATAGCTCCCCCATCTCTCCCTCTCTCCCTCCTCCATAAGACTCCTAATGTCTTCTTTCCCCTTCACTCTCACTTATCTGTACTGCTCCCATGCTTCTTGTGATTTTTCAATATTTAATCATCCCCTCCTTGCTTTCTCTTTCCTCGTGTGCGCGCTCCTCGTAATACTCTCCATTATGTGTTAGGTTTTTGTCTGAATACCATCCTTACTGTTGTCATTTGTTCTTTATGAATAATAGGTGCCATGGCAGCTGGGCTTGTTTGCCTACAGTGCTGGTGTATGGGTGCTGACAGGGTTGTAAATCTTGCCTCTGCCCTGTTTTTATATGGAGTTAATATAGTTTGGCTTAGCCCACGCGGTCACCTGAGGCAGCAGCACTTGAACACACTCACCTACAATGTGTACGCTTTTGTGTGTACTGTGTACACTTGGGCAGAGGTGGAGCGGTAAACTAGATAGATATACTGAAATAACAGGGCAGTTGTAGTAGTATCTATGTATTTTCTCAATGCACTGTGTATTTTGAGTTAATAAATCATTGTCGCAGTAGTATTTATAGTAGTGGTCACAGTAGTTGTCGGTAATTGGAGAATTAGTGTCGGTAATAGT
Organism: Periophthalmus magnuspinnatus; assembly: GCF_009829125.3. NCBI lineage: Eukaryota > Metazoa > Chordata > Actinopteri > Gobiiformes > Gobiidae > Periophthalmus > Periophthalmus magnuspinnatus. Next base: position 10,676,318 of record NC_047146.1, read on the forward strand.
ACACATAGTACTTCAATGGCCTGAAAAAGCACTATATTACACATATTTAAAAACTTGTCAGCAGCAAAGGGCTCAAGTTTTATAGAGTTTTATAGAGTGGATACCCCGCTCATTTAAGTCTCTTCTGCCAATAGTTGAAGTAGTGTGTAGTAAGTGTAGAAGTTGTAGTTGTAAAAGTGTAGTACAAACTGAATTAAAATGATAGTACATGGCATTTGTAGTTTTGTAGAAGTGTTGTTAAAAACACACACACACATTTTCATTCAGTATTAGTATTAGTATACACATAAAACATTAAAAAAAACTTCAACGCAGAGTTTCACCTCTGCATTAACAGGGCATATCGTCAAGTTTCACACAGTGTACTCTTCGAATCTTTTGCACTTATTCAATAGACAAGTTGTTACCTTTTTATTTGGACTATTTCACTACTAACCTTTTGCATGTTTTTCAAACCAACAGATTTTTAGACCTCAATCCTCCAAAATCACTTCCCAGAATTTTTTAAGTGCCGGAGTGTGCATCTACAATTGCACTTGAACAAAGGGTCATAACGGGTGATAAATGAAGAGCCTTTGAGGGATGCACTGAAACAGAAAATAATTTCATAAAAGCTTTTTGATTAATCACGCCTGCTCCTAGACAAGGTCACGCTCTCTCCCCGTGTTCCTCCTCCTTCTCAGCGGCCCCTAACAGACTGTCATCTCCAATCCACTCCTCTCCTTATTTCTTCATTCTTGTTTCTTTCCTAAGCACTTGGGAACACACAAGAGCCCCCAGTTTGGTGCTGCCACTGTAATTGAAGTCGTAACTCAGAGCCAGAGCCTGTGGAGATCTGGGTCCAATACTGGTTAATTCTGGATTCATGTTTGGTAATGTTCCTCAGTCTGAGTGAGTGCATATGTTTGACGACATTTGAGTCTGGTGTCAAGTCAGATGAATAATTTGAATTGATTTGTAAAGGTTTTGGGAGAATAGAACATCAACAAGTTAAAGGTGCTTTATGTAAATTTTGTGGTGAAGGAGCCGCCATGTGCTCGTCTCTGTGGAGATGTTACTGGATTGCCTGGAATGTTGCACAGCATTAAACTTTTATCTTCATGGAGACACCCCCATGTTAAGCTGAAAGTCAGATCTGTGGAGAGGTGGGAGCACAATAAGAATGCATGTTTTCAAAATATTTCTGAGCAGTAAAACACCTAGTTTAATAAATGCAAGACAGATTTGTAGGTGATAGATGTTTTATTGTTCAAAATATCTTGTATACTGCAGAATATTCCCTGTAAGCAGGCTGCGAGCCCTCCACCATACAGTCCTTTAAGTGTGCTCATGTTAAAATGTGGCCAAATTACCAATTTTTTTAAATTCTTAGAAACATTTTACATGTTAATACTGATTGTGTTCAAATGTTCTTAATTATACTTACACAAATGCTTCTAGTGCTATTACTTTTGTTATTCTTGCAAATACATCCATTGCTTCTACCGCCTACTACTCCTAATAAACGTACAGCAAGTTAATTAATACGTACACTTTATATGAAACACATGATCAAACTGCTGATTATGTAAAGGTGAATATATATATTTACACCGGGCATTTGGACATGAGCAGGTGTCTGTATACATTTGTGTCACCCATAAAGGATGTGATTATCACTTCCACGCCATATGCAGATTCAGCCTCAGCACTGGCGTTTCCAACACAAGTAAACACATTGTGCCAGCTCTGACTGCGTCCACTGTTCTCTAATGATCTTAATGTGATTTATGCTTATCAGGCAACGCACAGAGATGCACACAGGCCCTATCTGATATGTCTTTGTGCCCTCTTATAGGCAGCCTGCTTCGGTCGGCCATTAATCTCCCAGAATCCCCCCCTGCTTTGACCCCTGTCTGACCCCTGGCGTGTACATCCTTTTCCCTAAGCGTTGCTCACTTCCTCTTCTTGCCGTCTGCCTGTCAGGACGAACGTGCGGTGCAGTCAGTTAGCTACTTCAGCGGACCCAGCCAAATGTGCCATTAATGGTGTTTAGAATGGCCACGGTTCTCATTTGGAGGAGAGTGGATTATGTTTGGATTGTGGTCTGAATTACATGTTTTTTCTACTTTTGGCTCTTTTTTCAATTTGGGAGTGTTTTTTAGTGTTGACTTTAAGCTATTTGTGTGTGTGTTTTACCTATTGAATTACAACAAACAGGATATGAGCACTGGACAGTTTCCGCAATGAAATTACAATGGAAATATTCTTCATGTTAAAAGATAGTAGGCTTATAACAACATGCATTTGTCAGGTTTTAATAAATACTGTCAATACATCTAGTTTAAAAATCTAAACTAATTCTAAACCTAATCTACATGTGTAAAAAGTGTATAAGGCCTAAACAGGTCTAAGATTGACTCAAACAAACCTCTAGATGGGGTTCTAAAAATGAATAATGTAGGACTTAAATGTGTCTAAACCAGGTCTAACCCAAGTCTCCCCTACCCCATGTAGAGCAGATAAAATAGAAATGCATTTGCCTGTAAATCAAGTTGGAATTTGCATCAGAATTTGACTCTAAACTACCAGGAGAAGTCCTTGAGCTACAGTTTGAGAACCACAGACATAATACATCTGTCACTTTGTGTATTTCCTGTGAAAAAGTTGAGCTTGTGTTTACGATATTTTCCCTTTACTGACAGTTGTTTGACATTCCCTGCAGCCTCACTGGCGGGCTTTAGCTTTAGTCTGTGCGTGGGTGTGTCGGGCCTTTGCACAGATCCATAATTAGCCCTTCTAATGATATTGTAAAAGGAGAGGAGCGCTAATGTCCCTCTGACACAATGGGATCACTGATACATCACATCCATTAGCATAGAAATGAGTCCCGGTTTGGCACAGAGCGGACTTCTTCACCGGGGAACCCCTCCTCATCATCACCCAGCCTATAGATAGCAGAATGTGGAGGTGGGATTTTTCTTAAGGGCGTGTGTTGTTCAAGGTCCCGATATGGATTAGCCCCCGGGCCATGCTAATGCTAACGCTAAAGGCGGAGTAGGCACGTGTAAGACGCAGTGAAGCTGGTAAAGACTTCCCGCCGCGTTTCTCGAATCCCCTCGAAGCGTCTACATCTCTGTCATCTCTGTCTCACCCCCTCCCTCGCCCCTCGCTCGCCCTTTCTTCTCTAAGTGTCTGATTGAGGAAGTATCTGACTGTTCTTCTTGTACTCAGCTGAGTGCACTGCACTGTGGATATTGGATAAGCTGCTGTAGCTCAGATAGTGGCTGCTGCTCCTATTCCCAGAGCCAGGTGTTCAGATCATTGTCTGCTACATGAAATAGGAAAGCAAGAAAGTTGTGGTTCTTAAAAAAGTATGGTAAAAGATGAACACAGTTATGGAGTTAGTTTTGGAGTCTGATAATGTAAAAAGTGGCGGTGATTTTTAGGTTTTAAGTAAAGTTATTTAGAATTTTCAAGAAGAATAGAGGGATAGGAGTGGTTAGAGTAATAACCTATTTTGATGAATCTATAGTCAGAACACACTCACTAGCACTGATTTCTCTGGGATCTAACGTGACATCATCTTCTGTGTCCAAACTGTGTAATCATATTAATCACAACCCTAACCTTACATACAGTCTGTAATTATTGACCTGACCTGGGGTGTAAATTGAATATGTATTTGTTGTTGAAGCTAAGGTCTGTGTAATCCCTCAGTCGTCCAGGTATAATCCATAGTAAAGGAAAAATTCAAATCTGTCAACTGGACAAACAGTTGTTGGAGTGTTCTGGTCAGATTACTAGTGGCCAATAAGGCAGTGTTCACCTGTGATCTGACCAGAACGGAAGAAGCAGCTTCGATGAGCAGCGAAACATCTTCACTCCTACAATTTTTTGTCCACTTGACAGATTTGAATTTATCTTTTACTATGTTGAAGCTGAGATTTCACTCAGATGAACTGTATTTTTAAAAGACATGTTTATTATTACTAATTAAATTTTAAAAAATTGGCGTAAATCAAACATTGAGTGGAATAAAAGGCAGTTCTTTCTTTCATTATAATGCCACAAAGAAAAACACCATCAAATGCTATACCTGAAAAGGTATCCAGTGTTTTTGATATGTATGATAAAATGTCAGTGTTATTTTGAGAGGCGTGCTAAGGATTCATGAAGTTCTGTCTCATTCTCTCATCTCCTCTTCCTCCTCTCCTCTTCTAAGTGGAAGTATTAGGTCTAGACAGGCTGTCAGCTCAGCAGCTCTCTTACAGTATCCGGCCCTATTTTAAAAACCACCTCACATTTTATCTCTCAGCCTTATAAATATTCAGCCTCCAGGTACAGCCCTATTAATATTCATGTGGTAGTCCGCTGATTAGAGGCGCTGATCACAGGAGCAACAGCAGAGGTGGCGTGGTCCAAACACACAGTCTGTGATCAGGTAAAAGGAGCTTGTCCAAGGGCTGCAGATTGTTGTCTGAATCAAAAGACAGCACCCGTGGCTAGCACACAGACATATGAACCCCTTTGATAGAATAAGGACTAATAGAATTTGATTTGCAGGCTGTTCGCTGTCTCTTGCTCAGGCTTTGAAGTTGTCCTAAAATGTGGTTGAGTGGAAAGTAAGGTGGAAATAGTAAAAGTAACTGGAGAGTAAAAAGTGATGCGTAAATTTCGCTACTAGTACCAACGACAACTCTGTTTCAGTCCTTGTTTTCTGGCCTGCGTCATCAGAGGTTTAATACTCCCTACAATAGAACCATAGCCAGGCTTGAAGAGACAATAGGACGATGTGTGTTCATATCTATGTCTGTGTAAATTAACCCTGCATTAGACAGTCATATCCTTTTTTTTCACAACTCTCTGGCTACTTCGATTTATTTGCAGCTTCTAGTATTTAGTAAAATTACATTGTTTTTGCCGAAAAAAAAAAACAAATATATGCAATTTAGAGGCTAGGGCTGCTTAATTATGGCTAAAATTATAATCACAATCATTTGTCATATAATTGAAATCGTGTTTATTTGAAATGATTCGTTTTATACGGTCAAAATGTATATTTAGAGAAAGTGTACATCCAATATATGTTATCAGTAATGTTTTGTGACACATTTTTGTATAAAAGCCCATTTAGATTACAAAAGTGTCTCGTGAAATGAAAATAATTAATTGTATGTTCAATTGCAGCAACTGAATGGAGAAATAATTGAAGTCATGATTATAAATTTGAGAAATTGCTCAGCCCCAAAAGAGGTCTAATTTGATTAAATACAGATAATACAAGACATAACAAAGCCAACAACTCCCAGTGCATGTTTTCAGATTTATGAATGGTTAAAAAAAAAACAACTTAAAGTATTAAACAATGAAGACAGCATGCAGACACATTTTCAGATTGTTTTTCAGATGATGTGCTCTTTGGGTCAGACAGAACTGAAGAAATTGGGTCAAAAACACCCAAGTATGTTCAAGTTTTCTCTCTGTCACTGGTTAACCACATACTCTTTGTGTGTGTGTGTCTGTGTGTGTCTGTGTGTGTTTGAGCATGCCTCAGTAGTACAAGTTCACACTACACCCCTCCCCTCGGACTCCGCGTTTCATCTCAAGTTAGCTCCATAAACACTGGAGCTGGGGTTTAACACACGCTTCGCTATCTTTGGTCTTTATCACAAGCCTGGCCACTGTTTGGAACTGTGTGTTCTTACCTCCACTGGTAAACAAAAAAACAAGGACATCTGTGGGTCTGCTTTACCGAGGCCTTTGTGCCTATTAGAGGAACAAACTTTGTAAGGACGCGGGGATATGACAAGGTGCTACCAGCTCATTTGGAGCGGCTGTCTGCAAAGAGTTTGTTTTTTTTATGGTTCATTATATGTTAGTAGTCGCAGCTCTCAGTATTCATTGCTTTTATTAGATTAAAATGAAACTCTTTAATAGACCTGTCACGATAATTACTATATTGACTTATCGTTCAGTATATGAAAGCTGGAACTATATATTTTGAGGCTCAGTATATTAAACGTGTGTACAATTTCTTTTTAATAGTGGGGAGAGTTTTATGTAATAAGGTAAGATCCGAGCTGTAGAAGGTAGAATAAATAACTTCTATGGCTTATTAGGCAAGGCAGGGCAAGGCCAGTTTATTTGTATAGCACAGTACGTACACAAAATAATTCAAAGTGCATTACAGAATAAGAAAGACATTCAAATTACAATACAACAAATCAGAACATAAATAATCATCATAAAATTAACATTAAAAGATAAGACTGGAGAATAAAAACCTTTCAGTCCTATGCACAGCTAAACAGAACCGTTTTGAGGCTGGATTTAAACGTTGTCAAAGTAGAGGTCTGTCTCACATGTTCCAAGCTTTAGCTGCATAAAACTGAAATGCTGATTCTCCATGTTTAGTCCTGACTCTGGCACCAGCAGGAGGCCAGTCCCAAAAGTCCTCAGAGTGTGAGATGGTTCATATGGCACTAACATGTCAGAGATGTGTTATTGGTTCATTCTGCCATTTATTTGTTGACGCTTATGCTTTTTAACGATACTATTTAAAAGTCGGTTTACTGGAATTATCCTGCTTTGTGTCAGTGCTATAAAGTAGTTTCAATATTATCGTTTATCACAATATTTCTCTCTAGTAATATATTGTGCTTCAAAACATGTTATTTTGACAGGCCTACTCATTAATTGAAAAAGGTCGAAGAAAGGTCAATTCAAGTGATCAAATTTATAGGAAACCATTTAGGGTAATAACTTATCTTAAAGCCCCAACATGTAACCTTTTAGCATAGTTTTCATTTGGGATGTTTTATCGCACTGAAAAACATGCATTTTTACTGTGAGTGGGCTTGCATCTCCACAGACTTCACTCTTACTTGACCTGGAGGAGTGCCAGTAGTACGGCATCAAAACATATCTATCTCCATGAGGAATGTTCCTGGGTATGGTTTTAACTTTCTATTGCTATGTTGAAGCTGCCACTATAACCCACTTTTTTAGTTAGTTTACAGTGATTTATACAGGATTTTCCAGGCTTTTGTGATCATCCTAATCCAAATATAACATATAATTGAATAGTATTAAATCACATCTGCCTCCTAAACTAAAAACCCTGACCCCGTTTAATTAAGATGTAAGATAACATCACTGCTGTATCTCCATTGCACCGCTGTGTTGCCCTGGGAACCATTGTGCCATGCAAACTGAGAAGAGGTCACATCCAAAATAGGCCCAAGGTTAAGACAAAATTTGTTCAGACTTTTCTTTTTAAATTTCTCCACTTCACTGAACTCTTTACAGGCACAAAACAAAGTTGAAGATATAAATTCATAGTGCCGTGTTGTTTACCTGGCCGCTGACAGAAAGGCAAAACAAACTGACCGCTACAAAGAAAAGCAAAGATGGGCTTTTTGCATATAGAAAGATTCCAAAACCACCAGTGACTGGCACAACAAACTAATGTGGACCATAGATAACAAGTGTTTCCAATTATGGATTTGTCCTATTTTGTGGACGCGCCCTTGAGGCTCATTAAAGAAGATGCAGGAGGAGAAAAGAACACGAAATCATATTCAAAATTGGTATTGACAGAGCTGCTTGGCACACACCGCACCGGAGCTCCACTTGTTTGGGTCAGGAAACTCCGGGGCTTGTTAACAATGTAATATCGAACGACGCTGGACTGTTCCCTCAATGTAATAAATCTGACTTAGCAATTCAATGTCCCAAAACACTCCACTGTGTACATTAAGGATTATGGCTCTGTTAGCGATTGTGCATTGATGTACTGACCATAAGATGGCAACTGTAAATGGGATGCCCTGATCTCTCAAGGAATAGACGCAGGTCTGTGGGAGTAGCTAGAAGGGTGTATTATTGATTAAGAAAGGATATGGTCAAGTATGTGATGCATTTTATCTGAGTAGATGCTGAATGTGTGAATCAAACATGCGCTTTTCCTTCACAAGACGTCTTTTCCTCCTCCTAAGGGTCATGAATCAGGACAGGACACATTCATAACTACAACTTCTGTGGCACATGCAGTACATATTAATTATTATATTATATATTAGACCTATATTTCACTATACTGTTTCTAAATAAGCAGAGCATTACATTTAACCTGACCCACAAGTTTCTAGGTTTTTGCTCATGGTCAGTGTACACTTCATTGTCCCCGTAGGGATTTTTGTATTTGACCCATTCTTCAAATCTCCTGGGACAACCTGTCAGGAGCAGTGACACCTGGTGACCTACCTCCAGATCTTGAACCAGGCTCGGTCAGGAGGACAATAGCTAGAGGATATTCTCTTGCTTGTGCTTGACACTCAGCCACTGTGTCACCTAAGGGTCTCGATATTATGTCCTCTTAGTAGGTGTTTAGATAGAATAAATAGGACAATTTACCTGCTAATATTCCCACTTTCAGATAATTGGTCTAGTTGTGCTTTTTAACGCAATTCTGTCCCCGCTGATTTATGGGAACAACATTTTTCCTCCTGGCTGCCGATTCAAACTTCAGTTGACGGTGCCACAAAATTGCTCTGTTCTGTGCCAGTCACTTCTTGCCTGGTTTTTTCTTCACTATTTTCAGAGATAATTCTCGTGCACCCACAAATGATTGCCAGGACTACACACAGAGCTTGGAAGTACTGTCATTCCGGATGGGAATATTGTGAGGCTTCCTACCAAGTCTCTAGTGGCAACAATGAGGGCTAATTTGAAGCTAGCTTGTAATGTTGCACAACTGGGTGGTCTGCTAATGCCTTGTGGTTACTGCAGTTTTGGATGTAACCGAATTTGTACACAGAATTACAGAGGCATGTTTGAGGTGCTCACTGGTGTGTGGAGGGTGAGGGTGGGGGCCAGATGGCTGAGACCCTAGGCAACCAGCTCCAAAGCAAATAAGAGGTGAAATTTCAGTGCAGCAGCAGAAATGTCAATGCAAGTTGTTTGAATTCAATTTTGGAAAAGTTATTCCTTAAGCCAATTACCTTGCTCATTTCCTCAGTTCGGAGATGGCAAGTCGATTTTTCGTGTGTGTACTGGCTGTTTCTTCTGAATGTGAAATTGCCTAAAAGGTGTTGCTGCCACACTGAGAACAAGGCAGAGAAAGATTTCACAATTTGCAGAGATAAAATGATTATGCTAAGTCTCGGAATTTGTAAATGTCGCGATTCTTATCTCCGTTTTGTGAAGCCTATGTATGTTTGTGCCACCTTTTAAGATACAGGTCAGGGCATCTGGGTTAAGTTAGATGTACTTTGCAATTTGTATTATTGTAAAATCATTTTTAATAATTGAAGGAGTAGAAAAGTAGTGGTAGATAATAGATCACTTCTAATGCTAATATTCTCTTTGAGCCCATCCCAAACACATATAAATACTTTGTCAAAAATCTGCCATAAACCAAAATTCAGAAACGGCAAAGAAAGAAGAATCCAATTTTGTTTCTATGACTTGATTATGTTGAGAGCTCACTGTGCTCTACTTAGCTGAATGAAAACTTAATTATTCATATCTGTCTTGAGTAATTCAATTTTTTTGCTTAATTTCTGTCATATGGTGTCAGATCTTGCCGGCTATGACTTGACATATTCCCAATACCTCTCTACATTACCTGCCAGCTCTAAAGCATGTGCGCTTGTGTATTTGGGACTTTTCCCACATGTTGTTGTTGGAATAATCCTTCCCCGGAGCGTTTGACAGCAGGGGGGGCTAGTGTGGTCACGGTCACACCTGATGTACCTGCAGCTAATCCTATCCCGCAATACCAGTGTCGCCATAACCAATCCCGTCACAGCTCCGAGGGCGGCCATGCTGACACCTCCGTCCCACCTCGCTAACGTTGTGCCATTTGCTCCTGCCCATGTCTCCAAACAGCTTTATAGACAGAGTTTTGTGTCTTCATTTTCGGTGACAGGGCCTGCCGAGGTGCATCTTTGCTACCAACATCGCGCCTTCCTCTCCCTGCTTTCTCCAGGCGGCTGTGGATCATCTAATCTGGTGTTTTTGCCTTGGGATACATGTCACGTCCTCATGATCCTGCTGACATTTCCATCCCCTCGTTTGCTACCTTTCAAAACTACAAATTACGAGTTGTGTGAATTTGTATCCAGATCACCAATGCGATTTAGCGGATTATGGGCACTTGGATAATTAGGTGTTAGAGCTCAAATGGTCAAATGTGTTTTCATCCGAGAATCATATACAGTATTTAGACTGCAGGAGGTCACTCAATAACTATGCACCAGACTAGCTTAGGTAAGAGTAATTTATTTTAATAGATTCTTTTTCAGACAAAGGTTTAATTTGTTCATACCTGACCATATCGACTGCTCACTAGTGGCCTTCCTCAGAGTGGCCACGTGGTGTTGCTGGGACATGTCCAGTCTGCTGATGTAAACCGGGACGATAACGATTTTGTACTGTCAGACAACTGGGATACTGTCCTGAAGAAGTTGGACTGCAGATGGCGCTGTCGTTCTGCCTCCACTGGTAGGAAGACAGCGGCAAAACCTGTTTAAATCAGCTGAACGGACACGTCACAGCAATATCATGTGAGCACTCGGAGGAAGAGCGTAGTGAGCAGTCGAAACTGTCAGGTATGGAAACAAACTAAACATTAGACATTGGCCTGAAAACAATATATTAAGGTAAATTAATGGAAGACCAGATGAACCTCATTGGACTAATAGTCATTCAGTCACTGGTTTGATATTTACAGACTGACAGACAACTGTTTGGAAGAATTGTTGTATTACATGCATTATGTTTCAGAGACATATCATGGTCGTTATGCCAACCATGTAATTGTAGTGCATGATATACTGTGTTCTACGCCACACCGTGGGATTGATTATCACCTTAGCACAAAGCACTCATATGCACTGAAATGTACTGTGTTAGATTAAAGACCATTATACAGACTCTTTCTGAATATTTAACTAACATTGGGTTTTTTAAGTCATCTTAAAAGACCATGCTTCAAATGTAAATTCTAATTCCACATGAACTGAGATCGAGAGTTGACAGTGAGTGTTACTGAAGTAGTTTCTGAGCAGAGAATCGTTTTGTTTGTCTTTTATACTCTTTTACAATGCTATCCTAAATGCAAACACTAGATGATTACATGGTGATTTGCTTTTACAAAGAAAACGTGCACTTACAAGTAAACACAAATATAGTAGAGCCTGTCTTTTGTTCTACATCCCACGAGCTTCATTTCACTTTACCTCAGTCAGAACTTGACAGGCAAGTTTATAAAAGATGTTTACAAGATGTTTTTAAATGCAGGATACAAGCAGTATGTGGAGACTATGGCGACTAGTGGCTCTTAAGTGGTTGCATTCAATTTACTCATAAAAATCTTGTACAACCCATTATTTAGCATCTACTTTTTGTTGAATAATTGATGACAACATGGAGGAAATGGAGGACAAGGACAATCTCTTTGCAGTAATATATTTAAACTTCAATTATTCTGTGTTGGTTGAGTTTTCACAAAACAATTTGAAAAGTCTAAATCACTGGCAGGCTACAGGTCACGCATCACAACACTCAAATTGCTCTGTGTCCTTCGTGTTTCCCGCTCCAAAATAACATTGTTTTTCCCTCTTTTGTTTCCCACAGAGAGCAAACTCCGAGTGCAGAAGACAAACCAGTCCCAGGCGTATTTGGAGGATAGCCGTGTCCGAATGAACTGCTCCATCACCTCTCAGACCAGTGCGGACTCCCAGCATGCTGTTCTGTGGTACGTGAGGCGGGCGGCGGGCTCGGAGGCAGACGAGCTGCTGCTGAGGATCGAGCGGTCCGGAGCGTTTGAGTACGGCGTGTATGCGGACGAGGAGAGGCTGAAGAGGAGGGTACAGGCGGAGAGACTGTCCCCGCGCCTCTACACTCTCACCCTGAACAGAGCCGAGAGCAGCGACTCCGGGACATACTACTGCCTGGTGGAGGAGTGGCTAAGTGACCCTGACGGAGCTTGGTACAGAGTGGCACGGGAGGTGTCTGGGTTCACACAGGTCCTGGTCAGGCAGCCGGGTGAGCACACTGTTATTTCTAATCATACTACAATGGTCACTAAGGGGCCATTCACAAGTGATATGAGGTTTGGTGAGAGTCCAATTTTGAGTCCTGGGTCGGTTTCAGATGACCTCATGACATCCTAAAGGCCAATATTATTAAATACAGATTTCTGGGGGTTAAATTAATAATGGAAAAATGCTGATTTTATAGTAATACAGCAAGTTCTTGGATTTACTCACTAATTCAAAGGATGAGGTTCAACATTTGTGCATTTACCCTTTGGATATTTTGTGTCAAAGTACAATATAATCAGTAGAATAGTCCGGCTCTTGCTCTACATCTGAGGCTATGACATCCTCACATACTAGAACCTGAAAATCACCAATAAAGCATAAAGAAAAGAAGACTTATGAACAAATAGAAGGATTCAGGCTTAGTCACTCCTTAATTAATACCCTAACTCTGTAAATAGTGTAGTTATTTTAAAGTTTTAGCTAATAGTAATATGTGTAACGCACCTTGACACTAGTACTATTGGACTAACTTCTCACTTCAGCATAAAAGAAAAATTCACTTCTGTCAACTGGACTTTTACTGTGGATCATACTTGGACGACTGAGGGATTACACAGACTTTTCATTCCAGCAGCACTTGGCTGTTCAAATGCTACCAGGACTAAACCTAGAATAAACCTGGCTCCTTGAATTCAATTGTCATAGCTAAAATAAATACAAGTCTAAACTTTAATTATAAAGACTAAAGGCGAATTCAGTGCTAGGATTAAACTACTTAGAGGGAGGGTGTGTAGGTTGCGCTCTTAAAGAAAAGAAACCACAATCACAACTTGTTCTGGACAGACTAAGCTTCATTCGAACGTTTTGCACCACTGACAGTCACTGAGCACAAACTACTAGAGGCTGCATTAGGCCTGATTAATGATTGGTTGCAGGTGCTGGATTGAGTATTCAGATTAGAGAGTGCTTTTAGGTTTATTTCCAATTGGTTTTAGTTGTAAGATCTGGCAAACTAAAGTGACGAGCTCATCCTGCTTTCTTATAATCATCTTGAGAATTAAAAGCAAAAAATAACAACAGTCCATCATGTACATTCTCTTTGTTACTTCACAATAGTTCCCATTAAAAACAATATTGGATTTGAATATGTTTACCTCCAATCAAAACCAATCAAGACAAATGTAGGACTCAATCTGGCCTCAAGTAGGATTAAGAAGATCTAAGTGGGACAAAGAACAGTGGTGGGTCAGGCTACCATCTTGTCTGAGCATATGTTCCTTAGTGGGGGAACGTCCTAAAATGTCACTTGGTACTATTTACATTGCATACAATATTAGAGATTACTATTTATTATTTGTTTCTGGGTGGACTACGCACACGTGACTTTGGAGACAGTTCCTTGGGAGGAGAGGCACTTAGCTGAAAACTTTGTAAAAAGGCTCTTGCACGCTGGCTGTGGTTAAAAGCTCACTAAAATCTGATTGAAATCTAATTCTAGACCTTTAAAAATGACTTAAAGTACATGTACACTGCACAATTTGATGTAAATAATCAGACAGACCATGATCAGAAAAAAATCTTATGAGTTTGCTGCTTACTTTTCCTTTTAAAAACTTTTTAGCTCCAAAAATCAGATTGAGCTGCATGTATCTGTAGACACCTTCTCACTTTTATTTGTATTAGCACAGCGTTTCAGTCCGTCTGACCTTCCTCCTTATTTATAACTATTGCAATAAATAGGTTGGTTGTTCTGTTTTACCAATGAAGCCAGTACCGGTAATTTAAATGGACCAAAGTTGGCATCTGTAAACTTGTAGAGGCTCGTGGGTTTGTATATGTTTACAAATAAACACATTAGAAAACACAAGACATTTATAATTGTTACCTTCTTAAATTGCACAGCACTTTTATTGGATTTTCCACACCACTAAAGAATACCCATTTCAGCTCCAACAAGGCACCCATTCAAAACTGTATTGTACGTAAGTTATTGGGTACTTCATTTTTATAGCAGATGTAAGCTAGCCATAGGATAATATTAAACAGTGGGGCTTCTGTTCTCTAACTGTAGGAAGTTTTAAAACAGCAGGAATTTGATCCGAGGTGCATGTACATAATAACTTAATGCTATGGTAATAAGTGAACGCTATGCACTGTGTAATCACCACAGGTATTCATAAAGGTGCTAAAAATGCACTTGTTCGGAGGCACCCAGGAAGGCAGCCAGAAATCTGCTTGTTGGGTGAAAAGAGGAGAGGTGATGCGTGCCAGGACTTACCTCCTTCTCGCGCTCTCCTGCTGTCCTCTCCGCTTCTCATTTTACCCCTAACAAGAAAACTGTTCCAATTAAAAAAAAAAACATTTGGGTGTGTGTGAGAGAGATAGAGGAGCGGAGGTAACTGCACCAAAAGAAATGGGTCATTGTAGTAGTTTTCTTAAAGGCAGGAGCAGTGGAGTATATGGACATAGACAGGAGCCCAAGGTGCAGACTGACCTCACTGGGACGCTGCTGATCGCTCTGGGCACCACCAGCAGATTCAATTAAAGTAGTTTACTCAGTTTAAAGTTTCCTGGACTGTTTGTATAGCAGGATAATGTACTTGGGCTTATTCAATTTATGTTTTAACTTTGTAAGGACAGTGGAGATTTGCATAAGAAGGGGATTTGGATTACACAGTACAGGCGCATATCAAAAACTTGGAGGAGAAGTTAAATGAATTTAAAATTTAAATTTAGGAAAAAAATAAAAACATCTGCATCTGTAATTAAATCACAACTGAAATGATTTCACTTTATGTACAATGTGTTATTTTTGGGTTTTTTAAAGGCTTTTATGGCCTTGTACTTAAGCATATGATCTAGACTGTGAAGAATTTGTACAGGACTTAATAGAAATTGACAACATGATGTCCAAAGCACTTTGATGGGCACTGGTCATTAATTGGAGGTTCTGCCTGTATTGATCACTGGGCTCTGATGAAGACTTAAATCAGAGCGCGTTGGTCTGCAATCAATAACTGTTGCCAGTCAGCGGACATCGTTTTTATCTTGTTTGTCAGTAAATAGTGTTTTTGATGTTGGATGTTATGTTCTCATTATAGCAAATGTAGTACCTTGATGTAAGTCCTAGGTACTACATGGTGTAACCTTGGTCTAAGCTGGTTATGAGTAAACTCTGGTTGTGCAACAGTTATTACTTTGTGGCAGGAGAACATATTTACAACTGCATCAGATTTGCACTACTTAAAATGTCAAATCACTCTAACATAAGAAAATTAGGAAAGCAGACATTTGATTAGTTGGTATTCTCCTAATCTCAATAATTCTTTCCCTGCAGAGATCCGCCTCCAGGTTGAGGAGCAGGAGTCCAACATCACAGTCCCAGAGTCGGGCTCCATCCGCCTGGGTTGCAGCATTCCCTCGCAGTCATCCCGAGATTCCCGCTTCTCCGTGTCCTGGTACGTGGAGCGCTCCGACAGTGAGTACGACGACGCTCAGCCCGGAGAGGAGGGTCGGCAGAGGGAATGCGTCTTCTCCATAGGGCACGACGCCGTGTTCGGGAATGGGAATTGTAACCCTCGAGACGAGAGTGGGCCTAACTCACGTCTGCAGTTTGAGAGGCAGACCTCAGACCAGTACAGCCTGACCATCCAGGCAGCGCGTCCCAGTGACTCAGGGAGGTACTACTGCCATGTGGAAGAGTGGCTGCTCAACCCCCGCAATGCATGGTACCGCCTTGCCACCAACAACTCCGGCTTCACCTTCGTCAGCATACAGGCTCGAGGTGAGGGCTGTCAGATATTGTTTGTGTTTTATTTTTATGTTCTGTATTTATTGAAAAAAATTCTACCGTGTTTTTATTTATGAGAGTAAGGCAACAAAAGGGCAACAAAACTGAAAAAGAATAGTATTAGATATTTTAGATACTGTTTTTACTTTTTTAATTTATGTGTGCCTTACATAGGTATCCTGGTGAAGGACACTTATGTAGGGCACACTTATGGTCTTGGTGGAAGTATTGCTTTGTCTAGGATATTCCACAGTATAGCACTAAACGTATCTATCTCCATGGAGACAAGCAAGTAGGTGCTTCTTTCTGTGGAGAGACAACCCCACTCACATGTTTCCTAAGGTATTTCTGAACATATGTAATTAAATAAATGCTAGTCTAGATTTACACAGTGCTAAGTTAATAGATCAGGCTGGGTTTTATTTGTAGATTTCTTCAGGTTCACCATGGTTCAAGTTAATTTTTTTTGCAAGTACAAATGTAAAAGCAAAGTAAACAACCTAATTATAAACATTATGGAGCGCATTACCCAAAACTGAGCTCACTACTGTTTTTTTTACTTTCCTGTTTGCCTAATGCTTCTTGAGATGTTTTCAAGGAAGCATATTAGCCCTGTTTTTTTCTTTGATGTGACCTTACATTCTCTTCCTGATCCACTTTACTTGGAGGCTATTAGCTTCCTCTGCACGCCATTCAAAACACTTCAGTCTGCACAAATTACCTTGAGTATGTATCAAGCATGTAGCCCTGAAATCACTATGAGTAACATGAAGCTGGCTATACATTGAATAGGATAGTACTAGTAATACTACTGGTATATTTATTTGGTATTGTACCACGCAACACTAAAAGAACACAGCTGAATGTGTGTGTGAATGGGTGAGTGTTTCCTTGATGCAAAGCGCTTTGAGAGCTTTAAAGGTGGAAAAGCGCTATATCAAAAATATATGTGATCCTAAAATTTACAGAAATTGCAATTGTTTACTCCACATTTTTGAGCCAATTTTTGTCGTTTTAGCTTTGTGGAAACTGCAAATGAAACTGCTAAAGGTTTATAAAACAAATTCTTTTCACTCTGAGATTTTGAATTATTTTTTACCAGAAATCATTTCAAAGTTTGTTATTTTTCATTAAGAACAATTCAAAAATCTGAACATTTTAGTTGTATTCATTTTAGTGACATGATTCTTAGATCTAGGAATTTGTCCTTTGCTTTAATTTAAAATTCATTAAAGTTGCAATCCAGTTTGAACATTAAAATACTATATCATTGTGCACAATACAAGTCTTTATATGATAGTTTTAAACAATAGATTGCTGTTGTAGGTGCAGTAGAATGTCCAGTGAAAACCACAAAGTATCATATTGCAAATCTAATCTAATCTAGCTTCAGTACGTCAGAAAAATCACAATTTTACTTCATTTACCTTTTGGCTGTGATTCATTTTGTGAAACCGTCTCTCGTCTCACAGGTGCCTCATCTGTCCATTCCGTGGTGTGCTCCAATGAGTCCCTTTTCTACTTCGTCTTCTTCTACCCATTCCCCATCTTCGGCATCCTCCTCATCGCTTTGCTGCTGGTGCGCTTCAAGTCCCGCAACAACAACAAGAGCCAGGAGGGAAAGAACGGCGCCCCCCTGCTGTGGATTAAAGAACCGCACCTAAGCTACTCTCCCACCTGCCTGGACCCGCCCGCCCTCAGCCTGCACCCGGGATCAGTGGATTAAAGCTGATGAGAGTTTTTATAATAGTCCACTACTTCTCTTTCTTATCTCTTAGATAAAACCAGGAGACAATCTAGACTCCTATAACCGTCCTTCACTGCTGTGTTCAAATAGGACTACAGAATGGTGGCTACCTATTTTATGTTGACTGTATGTGTGAATGGAGTTGAGAGTGCTAGCATGAACGTGATATAGATTTGAAGGAGAGTATTATCCGCCTTGTTTTTTTTTTTATGATTTCAGTGAATGTCATAGCTGTATTTTGGGTTTTATGACCGTATATTTGTCTATTTTTCCAAAAAAAAAAAAAAGAATTAGAAGTGTTCACATGGCGTTACCGATCCAGGATGGACACTATTGAGAAGAAACTTGACTCGGGCACTGAGTGGATGCCAAAAAGTCTTTGCACTGATTCTGGCCCGCTGATGCCGGTTGCCATAGTGATGGTCTAGGCCCACATACTCTGTTGCTGATGAGTTGGTTGGCAGCCCGCATACAGACAAAAGGCAAAGACACACAAGTGAGTGTCCTTTGCGAGCGCGTCCACCTGCCTTCACAACACATCCGCCTTGGCAGCCCCTGACTGTCCTGAGCCGCTGCCACACTGCCTCAGTCACCCTGTGCTCTGGCCTCACACAGCCCGGAGCAGACATGTATTTAGACTGAGAGAGCTGCTTCTCCCACCTGGGTCCAGACCCATTGTAAATATGTCTGCTGACTCCTGCTGCGGCTGTACGGCAAAGGGCCTTTTTACATTCATTTTAAATGCGTGAGTTGGCCCAGCTGAATCACTCAGCAGGGATGGATTATTGACTGAATTGACCTGTTGCACATTTCTTTCTGTTGCCCTTTGTGAATCACTATGTTCTGTCTGTCAAAGATTTCAGAAGATGCATAGAATAATGTTGACCTGTAAGAGCCACTCTAAAGATTATTTATGTGTAAATGTTTGGTGAAACGCACTAACTGTTTTGTGCTCATTAGAATGACAAATCTATGGGCAGAGGAAAGTGTTTGATTTGTGTTTATTTTAAAATTTTCTATTTATTATTTTATACTATTTTGCATAGCTTTGTAACTTTTTTGCTTCTCACTTCTCAAAGATATGTGCTGCTTGTGTTGCCAGGCAACTGCACCAAGCAGATTATGTCAATAGCCTGTGTGTTGGCAATGTGGTAGATGTAGAAATGCTAGATTTGTCCTGCGCATTGCAGTCTGTAGCATTTCATACCAGATTGTCCAGTCCAGTGTAAAGGCACTGTATATCTATATAACTATAGAGAAATGACTGTGGCTTTGTGTGTATTATAATTAAACAGACAGGTCACTCAAATGGATTCACTTCATGCATTTGCTTGAGTTGCATTGAGTTTATTTAGTGAAATGTGATGTAACACCTAGGTAGGACGTTTGATCCAAGCAGGCTCAAAATGAAGTAACACATCTCTAATCATGGATTCCAGCTGAGGGTGCCCTCACCTCTCCTGATACAGCAGAGGGGGGATCCCATGTGAAGTCAGGGGAGCTGAGCTGGACCCTCTCACTGCCACCACACCGGACAGCCCTGTCTCAGTGTCAAACTGTATATTGCATGACAATATTGGGGAGGAACTTCAATGTTTTGTAAACTCTGAACTCTTTGAGCATTGTGTTTGTGTGACAGAGCAGAGACCTGAGCCAACAGTTCCACCTTCATTTACTCCACTGCCAAAAACCTGTGAAGCAGTGTTAACGGCTGGTGTATAGATTGTGTTTGATATTATTGTTCATATTTGTCTTTTTATTCTTTGCTTTTATGCAGCACTACATTCAATAAATTTATGTCAAAATCTAACAAAACAGGGTGTGGATTTTAATCATCAATACATAGCAAGAAGCTATTGAAAAAAATAAATACACTTATTGTACAGGCCCTGTGTAAACTCACTACAGATACTGAGGCTTTTAATAATTTGTACTGAATCAATTTTGTTGCAATTTATCGTTGAAAGAGTCACCAAACATCTCATTTATTATTTTGTGTCCCCCTGTTATATAACGTATGCCTTTTTCAATATTTGAAGTTATTTTCAACAGATGTAACAAATGATTGTGCATCCCCGGCTTATTGTAGGAAAATACAACTTCCCTTAGGTGATATTTGACTTTTACACTCTATTTTAAAATATTCTCAATATGAAATCCAACTTCTTGACCATTCTTTTCACCCCTTTGCGTTTTGTCAAGGTTACCAGGGGTTACCAGAGTCTTGAAAGGTCCGTGTTGATTTTGACCTCTACATTACATTTGCTGTGTGGTCTTCTTCTTCTTCTTCTGTGTACACATGTAAGCAGGGCAGCATGGATGAATGATGCTGTGTGCACCTCAGCAAATCACAATGTGCCATCCATAACTCACCACTCACTCACTCACTCACTCACTTACTCACTCAAGCCATGTGCATTTTATCAGACCAGTCTTCAATTCTCATTCACAACTGAAGGGAAAAACAATAAAACACTACTTGCTCCATGAATACACTGCAAAACTCACATGGTAGTTACTTTAAAGGTCCTATATGATGTGGAATTGGCTCTTTGATGATGAGCCTTAAGTCATATTATAACGTTACCTCCTCAAAAACATCCCTTGAGTTATGTTTTGTTTCATTCACACATGTTTGATTAATCATTTATTATTACTCTATCTACATCTCCAAAACTCAAAATGCTCTGTTCCACCTTGTGATGTCATGCAGTAGTAGTTTTCAAGTTAACACCTACCTTTTACCTTCTGTTCAGTAGAAATGGGCAATTCCAGCTCTGAAATTATACAAATGATTCTAGGGAAGGCGTATCGAGGTAAAAAAAACAGTGGAGCACTTCCTGTATTACCACGTGACATCACAAGGTGGAGTGTTTTCTGTTTGAAAGAAGAACTCAGCCTAAATATGCAGGGTTTGTGGGTTAATCGTGTGTGAATGAAACAAAACACAACTCCAGGTGTGTTTTTGATGAGGAAACAACATTATAAGATAGACCAGAACATGGTGTAATATAGGTCCTTTAAGGAGCCGTATGTAACCTGCACTTTTACGGTTTTATAAAGGTACTGCAGTCACAACTGAATCTGTGTTGCCAGCAGCTTAACCTGCAGTTAGAGGGCACACACTTTTCTCATTCTCAGTGTATGGATGTCTCATGTGAAAGTTCAGAACCTCCAGAATTGACTCACTGAGCTTCAGAGGCTGTACTAGAAATGGTTATTGATTGGATGCAGGTGCTGGGGTTTTAGGTAGTGACGATTCAGATCAACAAGTGTCATTTTAGGTCAACCAACTGGATTTTAGCATTGAACCTGGCAACCTAAATGAGAGACACATGCGAGGTCCTCTCCTTTTTGAGTGGATAATCATCATCTTGAAAACCAAATCACCAAATAATATCATAGACAGAGTTCAGGTCTTTACTGGGAACTTCTGCCAGCAGCTAAAATGCTACTTACTCCAAAGTCCAATTACTTTACATGTATTTTACCATATTATCTACCAAGATAAACAGACAGAACTATCAATCAATGTTTACACAGTGGTGCGAGAAAATTAACAGTTTAGATTTTCACATGTTGGAGGGCTGTGTGTTCAGTGGGAATAATGGCGTCACTGGGGAGAGGCGTTTACCCGCTGATGGCTGCACACTGATACATTTGATGTTTTTGTCAGTCAGCTTTTGTCACAACTTCAGTGGCTCTCTCCCTCTGAGCGCCGCCTCCATGTCCCACTTCTGTTTGCGGTTTCTTTTTGTAGTTTTAGTGTAGAGAAAAGTGTTTGTGTAGAAGTAAGAAATAATTCAGCTGTGTGTGTCAGTCTAAGTGGCTAAAGGTCAGCACTGGGTCAAACTGGTTATGAAATGGAACCTATATAATAAAAGGGGGCTAGGATATATATGCAGAATTTGTATTTCAAAATTTAGACACTTAACCTATCTGTGTACCCAAACTAGCAACAAGTTAGAGTAACACAGAGAATATTAAAAATGTACTTATTAGTCTACTTCATAATGATTCAAAAACTATTCCCCAAATATCTCAAATCCTGCTTCTTCTTCTATTGCTACTTTTCCAAATCTCAGTGAGACTTTCCTGATTAAAAATAACTCGCGTCATACCTGCAGACTGCCAATTATTATTATTAGTGCTGTAGCTAAGATAACAAAGGTGAAGGATTTCTAGTAAACAATGTTATGACAAAGATGCTAATAAAAATAAACTAAAATGGATGACAGAGCAATAAATAAACCACCTTCCCCATATGAAATGAGTAATGAGATATTAGTACGCACACCTGGGACCCACAAAGAAGAAACTCGAAAAAGCAACATTGACTAAAATAGGAACTCTGATCAAAACTGACATTTGTTAGGAAAAAACAAGTTAATCAGTGTATCACATAAGGCATTTGATTTTTTGTTCAGGGGTAAATGCTCTGAACATATTTGCCCTTTTTCTTGAGGGCGACAGTAGCTCGGTTGGTAGAGGTTTGTCCACAGATCCACAGGTTGGCAGTTCAAATCCGCCTTCAACTTCATTGGTAGAGCCACAGATCAATGCTGTTGTTGTGTCCTTGGGCAAGATAATTAAATCACCACAACCCCAGTGTCTTTGTGAATGGGTGTGTGGTTCCTTGATGTAAAGAGCTTTGAGCGTCTTGAAGGTGAAAAAGCGCTACATATTTTATATATATATATATATATATATATATATATATATATATATATATATATATATATATATATGCCCATGACCATCTTACTAAAGCAAAGAGTATTTTCACAATATCTAAAATCATCCTGCCCAGTTGAACTAGTTGTATCTTTTGATGATGTGATTGTAGCTCGTTCCCACAGCTGCGTGGATGCACAGTTCTCTCCTCCCTGTATGACTCACTAGTGATGTAAGTGTGTGTCAATAGAGACTCTTTGCTCACTGTACTTTTACATGGTTAAAGATGGAGACTGGAGAATAGATGCAGAGCCAATCCCAATGAAATCTGTTACTGATGCATCAGCAGCTATACAATCTGTTGGCCAGTGTAAAAACTGCCTTATGCAATAATACTTTACACTCAGGGCCAGTTAACAGGGTTGATCATGGAAAAAAACACATTAACATTTTAAAAGTTTCGTATTATCACAACAATGCCATCCCCATATCATTCATAATAGATTAAAGACATGCACACATTTACAAACACTCTCTCGCTGAGGTTTCCTGACTTCATATATAATTGATCCACTCTAAAACTGTGTGTGTCCAGCGGCAGTCTCTCAAATGTGGGAAGTGATGCTATAGTTGTTGTCACAGTTGCCACTCATGCGAGCTGGGCCTGACGGAGGTATAAAAATGTCTGCTCTGGTAAACAAAGGATACATGTTTTAAACTGACTGTGTGGATAATGCTTTTATGTGCAGAATATTTTGAGTTTTGGAAAAACAAACCAAAACATCCAACTTAAGAAAGTAAAATTCAAACATGATTGCTTTGAATCCAAAGCAGCTCGTGTAAAGCCTGATAGTCATGTACAATGATACTGCTCATCAATAGCGTTGTAGTAATATGAACACCACAATAGATGTGTTGCCTTTAGGCAAAGATATGCAGGGAAAACAACATGTACACCAAACCTCTTATAGGTGTACTATGCCACGCTCTGTATGTTGCCTCAGGGCACAGCACTGTAATCTCGTGTAACACAATTCCAGGCAAGTTCTCTTAATTGTTAATTAGACTGTACTTCCTCAATCAAAGCCAAGGCTTATGTATAAGTAAAGTTAGGAACAACAGCGAGCTAATCACGATATGCGTGGGGCTCTCTGGTGGGATGCCAGAGTAATTATGAATGAGCAGAAGCAAGGCAAAAGCTCCTCTGTTAATGTGCCCTCAGTGATAGAGATGAAGAGCAGAAAGATATCCATGTGCCATAATGATCCAACACAAAAATATGGGGAGGATGAGAAGAGGGAGGAAATTCATGGCAGGAGAATGTGCAGGAAAAGACAAAAGGTGTTAAACTAATAGTGTGAGTGGAGGAAGAGCTGCTTCACCCTGGATCATGATGTGCCTGGAATGACAGCACTACAGGAGCATCTCTCATGAAAAAGGTTAAGTATATGTGCTATCAGATACTGCGGCAGCACCTCAGACACAAATGTGGATTTTACACCTTTCCCACAGCAGGGAGAGCTGTTCCCCATGGAGGTACCGAGTCCTTGGAGCGACCTGCTTAGAGGACAATAGCTTTAGCACTTTTGCCACTGCCTTATGTGATTCACTAGTTTGTACAAGTGATATCTGTGCATGGACAGTGTGACAAATCTCACTTAATTTAATGTATACCAAGTGATTTGGGCTCTTACTGTCCACACTGTAATTCATATACATTGATATTGCTAATAGCTCCTTACCAAACAGATCAATACCAGCTCCAAAGAAACTGCCTCTGTGTCCTTAGGCACGAAACATCATACCTGTTAAGTTGCACTGAGACCTTTGTTTGAGCCATTTATTGCTGTTATTGTATTTTAACTTCTCAGTGTGCTTAAATCGCCCCTTGGGTATAAATAAAGTTATATTAAGTTAGTTGTACAGAGTTTGATGCTTGCTGGAGACATAGGTTCAATATGGCAGCCATTTTCTTCTCTCTCTCTCTCTCTCTCTCTCTCTCTCTCTCTCTCTCTCTCTCTCTCTCTATATATATATATATATATATATATATATATATATATATATATATATATATATATATATATATATATATATATTTTTTTTTTTTTTTTTTTTTTTTTTTTATAATATTTTTTTAAAATAACACTCAACATTAAAAACATGTATCCAAAGTGTCATAGCTTATTAAATCCAGTGCTTCCATTTTTGTCTTTTGGCTCTCACAGACCCCCGCACCCTGAAATGTGTAATGCTCAAACTGCCCCTGGACCTGTTGTTTGGAGATGTGCCTCACTTTCATGATGCAGCGGTTACATGCAGAGGTCTGGGGGTCTAGACCTTTGCCAAAAAGCTGCGATTCTTCCCCTGTGGCACTGCAGTGAGATCAAACACACCGCACGCTGCTTGTCCAATTCACTTTTAGTCAAATCTTTTCCATAGAGAAGTCGTTTGTGTGAGCTACAGATAAAATATATGACTGAAAAGAACTTGCAACGCAGCTTTGACTATTTTTATGCATCCTACCAGTGGCCCTTATAGTCTAAAATAAAACATAAAAAGATACTAAAATGTAAAAACACAAAAAAGTTCGAACATTAAACATATTCAGATTGCTTTACATTGCATAATAATCATTGTATGACTGCCAGTATGTATACCCACATGCATAAACCACATTCATAAATAGGCAAGGGAGAAGAAGTGTCTTGGCCCAGGTGGGAAATTACTGCTAATCTTTAATTTATGGGGAAAACCCTCCTAAACATGCAGGAAAAAAAATAAATAAATTGCATAAAAAGATTCAAATCGGGGCCACCAGTTTCACCATAGCCTCTGCAGAAGGCTTTGAAAAACATAGCTCATCAACACATGTAGGTATATAGCAGAGAGTAATGTAAACTGAGAGTGTAAGACAAACATGAGTGGTTAAAAAAGAGGAATGAGAAGAAATAAAATAAAGGAATAAAAAGGCAAAGTATATAATTTGGAAGTGAAAGTGTAGCTGTTCTAAAAAATTTAAGGAAAAAAAAAAAGGAAACTCTACAGAGGATTGTTCTAGATTTGAAGATTGGTCAATGAAATTCCATACTTTTATTAGGAAAAATTCTACATTTCACACACTTCACATAGAAGATGTGAAGTCTCCATTAAGACCAGCAGATAATGAAACCAGGCCAAGTTACAGGTCAGATCTGTGATGACGTGGCCCCACTCACAGAAGAATACATGATTTGCAGGAATGCTTTAAGAAATAAATATGATCATAAATAAAACATAAATGCAAAATAGACAAATTAATTCCATACTGAGGAATATTCCAGACAAAATAATAACTTCTCCAAAGAGACATACAGGAAAGTTACATATTGCACCTTTAATGAACTGATTGAAATTACCAGATTGACTTGACTTTGTGTTTATTGTAGGTGTACATACTCTTTCACACTAAATTATGCCCTCGTCTCCTCACAGCAGCAGGCACATTGACATACAAAATGCCTGTCAGTATTTATTACAGGGGAAACACTGTGAGAGAATCCCCTTGTGAAGTTGTAAAGCATGTATGACGTTCTCCTACACGCGAGATCCACATGTTCAGTGATCCATTGAGAAAAGCAAACCCCATTTGATGGCATCATTTGCTATCGTATGTGGCATATGAATGAAAATACAGATTTCAAACATACATTTTTTAGAGGTCTGTGATTTGCCCTGCAGACATGTACTGCATTATTGAGGGAGAACTCCTTGTAGCTTGAAGTGTGTCATGGGTGACTCTCACTGACAGCCCACAAAGAGATAAGGAGAGGACCAGACATGTTTTAAGTCTACAGTTGGCCCCAAAAAACCTTTCTGGTATTGAGCCAACAAATTCAATATTATTTTTATGAAACAAGGTGCTGGGCTCTAAAATGGCATTATTAGATCTTTACCTTAAAGGTCAGTGGCTCAGCTGTGATTATTTTTCCCCACACAGTTTTATGATTTCTGTGTTTTTTATAACAAAGACATTTTTATTAGAGTGGGTGGAAAAAGCACGAGCACATTTCTGTTTGAAGAATTATTCCAGTCATTTCCCTGTAGAGGCACTAATAATTTGGTGGTTTATTTTTCAGGACTCACATCACATCATGACTACTTAATGTATTATAAATTAAAGCACCAATTCTACTCTAAAGAGAATAAGTCAGCCTCATTCAAACAATATGTGCTGGCAGTCTAATTTCATCCTTTCCATCTTTTCTTCCCAGAGCAGATCTACATTTTTGTGGCAAGTTCGCCCCCTAGTGTCTTCTTTTAAAGATAACAGGATTGATAAACTAGTTTGTGCGTATAAAATGTAAACAGACGTATGACGTGATTTGAATATACAGGTACATTAAAAACTAATGTGATGGAGGAAATTGAATGTACATTAATAATAAGTTAAAAAAAAAAAAAATCCTTATAGTACCTATTTCTTGTACTTTTGAACAAACGTACTTTGATTGCACCACTTGTTGCCACAGTAGAAAGAATTATTTCCCTCAGTTTAATTTTTTTTGACAGAAAAAGCATTTAACTTTATGCCAGATTTGTTCCATATGACTTGGCCCAGTAATTAAAGAGATAAAACCTATAAACCAGGACAATGTTTGACAGTAAAAAGGCAACAGAATTCTGACCTGCTTACCGACTCCATTTAAAGCTATAAACACACTACAACATGATGATGACACATGAATTCAACCTATTCATAAAATAGACAGTGAAACACTGTACAATAGAATGGTTTTATTTAAACAGTATTATTACAGTCAACTTACATTGTAAGTCCAATTTGCTTTAGGAATGTAACTAATATGAAATCAGCATCTGGTTATTTTCAACTAGAAGAAATTCTGACTTCAGACTAAGGATTGAGGATGAACAGGGTCAATTTGAAACGTATTCAAGAGCCTTATTAACTCCGTGATCCGGACATGGACTGATCACAGCCTCCACAAAAGGCTCTTACGTGTCACCATGACCTGGGCTGCTCACACAAAAGTCTGTTTCATCTTGTCCACTGGTGGTTGTTGTAATGGGAGGGACATTGACGCGTGCTGGACACCACAGAAATAGGGGAAAGGTCAGCGGTCCAAAGAGCGTTTCTGAATGGCTTCAGCCACCACCGAGCGAAGGTGAGCAATGACTGAGCGAGGATCATCACTGCCTATAACGGCACTGCCTGAGACTATCATGTTTGCCCCAGCCTGAGATAAACAAAAACATGCAACAAATGAGCACGTCAATAAGTCAATCAGTATGTCAATAAAGCAAGCTTACCTCCGCACAACAATGAATGGTGTCTGGACCAACCCCACCATCTACTTCAATGTCCAGTGAAGGAAACTGGTTTCTTAACCACATAACCTGTGCATACAAAAACATACAAAATATAACATTATGAACATGTCAAATCAAAATTACAATGGCTCACATCTCTGCTTGCCTGTCACCACTGGATATATTAAAAACTGTAAAGTCTCTCTGATGACTCAGAACAGAGCTAGTTAAAGTTTCCATTCTCTCCACAATGACATACAATGAAGTAAATATTAGTTTCTTCACTTCACTAATGTTTCCAAACTTCCTCTTCCTTGTTGTACAAATTCTATTTCACTGTCTCTGACCACACACAATAACATAAAACAAACAAAAACAAAAAACAAGACATTTTTGTCATATAAACTGTAGGACATTACCTTGGGCATCATGTCTTCCATAAACTTCTGTCCTCCAAATCCTGGCTCCACTGTCATAACTAGAGCCATGTCTATCTGGTTAGCCCATGGTGCCAGCTCTTCAACTGTTGTACCAGGTTTAATGGCCAAACCCGCCTAAAACCAAAGTGTGCATTTGTGAAGATACAATGTTTATGTGCAAAGCTGCATGTCATTTCTCACCTTCATGCCACTCTCCTTTATGTCCTTGATGAGGGCTGCGGGGTTGGATGTTGCCTCTAAGTGGAATGTGTACTGGTTTGCTCCTGCTGCTGCCATTGGCTTGACCCATTGCTCCGGTCTGGACACCATCATGTGCATGTCTGCATTCACACAAACATTATCAGAGAGCGGCTAGGCAGGTGACGTGCACGTGAGTTCAATTAGAAGAGCCGATTTGTTTAAGATTGGAAAGGAAATTGCATTCTCAAACCAATCACTCACCAAAGAAAGGCTCTTGCCCCAAACACTTTCGTAGGCACTCGACCATGGGATGACCAAATGTGATGTTAGGTACAAAATGTCTGTAAAAAAACATTCCAATATTATTAAAATGTGCACTATGTAGCTTTTCTGGGGTCCACTGTTTGTCTGTCTGTCTGTCTGTCTGCATGGCAATGTTATTGTTTTGCCTGATGTTCCCCAGTATGAAATTTGTTCCATTGTACGTTCGCAAAACCACTTAGATTATTTCTGTGAGCGGGGTCGCCACTCTATGGATCTGATCTGTAATTTGGCCTGGTGTGACCTGCTTGTCTCACTGGAAAATTTTCTCTTTTTTTTTCTTATTTGTATTTTAAACAGGACGCCCATTTAAAAAAAGAGCCCGAGCGCTCTCATTAGCTTCCTCTGTATAAAAAAATATAAATAAAATAATCCCATACTGTGGAATATTTAGGCAGAGCTATTACTATGTCCATGCAAATCTCAGTTGGTCTAACACTGCAAAACACCACTATAAAATCTACAAGTGGAAAAAATAATTATTATTTTAATAGACATATCTTGTTGAATGTATCAACGTATTATAGGTACACGGATTGAAATAATTATTTTCTAGTGCATTTTAATTGATGAAGCATTGTAACTTATGACAAGCTAGCTTAGCCTCTTAATGCTAGCAGGCTTAACTTCTGAGCTCCGAGTTAGCATGCTAATTTTAAAGTAAACAAACCCGTCCATGACATCGAGGTGCAGGTAGTCCGCCCCACACTCCATCATCCGCACACACTCACTGCCCAGGCAGGACAGGTCACTGCTCAGGATGGACGGGCCGATCCTCGCACTGTAAGCCATGCTGTATCTGCTGTACTGTCTGCATGCAGCCTGGAACAGAGTGAAAAGCAACATAATTCAACAACATGACAAGCTGCGGGATGTGTTAAAGAGATCCGCTAAAGACTTTCAAAATAAAAGACGTGCATCATTTTCGGGGCTTTAAACTTAAACTTATTTGTCGTCCTATAGGCTTGACTCAAAATAAACACGTAAATATTATTGAATCAAAACATATTCTTTATTCATATGTTGAAATGGCAATATTTTGACGTTGTGGTGTTTTATTGCGGAGTCGTATAGTCGAGTTTCTACTGTTGTGAAAAGGTAACTTGATACAAATGATTGAGCTAGCCTGATCCCACTTCCGCTTTCATCACAAATCAGTTTAAATTATGGGTCAATCTGTATTCATGGAATCTCGGAAATTTGGGAATACGCACGTGCAGCAACGACAACGACAAACGTACGTGCAACAACGTTAATAACACTTATTTGTACATTTGATTATCTTTGCTGATTGGAAAGTTGTGTAAAAACTCGCAATTTTTATGACAGAGACTATTGTGACGAAATACGTTGTTTCGTGTAGGCAAATTACGGATAAAGTCTTTAACCCCGTTAACTCCTTTATTATAAATTAAAAGATAAAGCTGCATTAAGGCTTGGATGTGTTTAATTTGAAAAGTAAAACCATTAATGTAAAATAAAACAAAATCCTTCTCCATTTTCCGAGTTGAAATTCCGACTCGGGTTACATTTGTTCCCGTTTTTCCGAGTCAGAGGTCACCTCTTCCTAGTTTCCGAGATCACATGAATGCAGCATGTGACGCAAGGTGGCGTAGTAGACTATCCATTCGTGCCCCCTGTTTTGTTTTTTGTTTTGTTTTTTTAATTTGTTTATCTTATCGCTGAGCACATTTTGTTGAGTGCCTGGTGATGATGAGTAAAGATGTGTCTTCAGGTAATTAGTCAGCAAAATACATCAATCTAATCTGGGATAAGGTAAATTGCTAAGGGTAAATGTCCCAAAGGTAATATCACAGGTGTATTAAAATCAAAACTGTAGACTTGCCGTGTGCTTGTACAAAGGGGTCCTCTGCAGTGATCCACAAAATCGTCATAGGATTTGTTGAATGTTTGCTTAAGCTGATGAAAGCTGAGTCTTCAGCCCCACTTGAGGAGGAACTTTGAGCTCTCAGATGTGGAATTGTGTTTGTCATGTTTACTTTCATTGGTCTTTGGGTTTATTTGATTTGCAACTAGACTATCATGGACAACTGTTGAGATATTTATGTGATGGGGAGATTTGTTGCTGAAAATGCACTGAGAATGATACCAACATGTCTTTCTTTTTTCTTTATTATTCTTTACTTTTTCTCCTGACATCTCATTTACAAAAAGACAACAGTTACAGAACATGCTTGCAATTTTGACGAAGAACAGGAAAATAGTTTTTGACTTTGCACCAGGCTGTGAAATGACTTCAACTTTGGATATTATTGAGTGCACAGAAGAAGGGCTGTAACAAGATTGACAGCAGCATTCTTACCACATCAATACTAAATATTTTAACTTAAAGGACCTATATTATATGACCTTTGAGCCATGTTATAATGCTGTTACCTCAGCAAAAACATGCACAGAGTTTGTGTTTTGTTTCATCCACATATGTTTCAGTAACCTTTTATT
This sequence comes from Periophthalmus magnuspinnatus, assembly GCF_009829125.3. Classification (NCBI taxonomy): domain Eukaryota; kingdom Metazoa; phylum Chordata; class Actinopteri; order Gobiiformes; family Gobiidae; genus Periophthalmus; species Periophthalmus magnuspinnatus. The sequence goes on from NC_047146.1 coordinate 10,707,275, forward strand.
ATTAGTCTCTCGACATCTGTAAATGTCCAAATGCTCTGTTCTACCTTGTGATGTCATGCAGTTTTCAAGTTAACAGCTCCTTTTGCCTTTTGTTCAGTAGAAATGAGCTGTTCCAGGGCTGAAATCCGAATTATTCTAGTGAAGGTATGTGGAGTTTAAAAACACCGTGGAGCACTTCCTGTATTGCCACATGACATCACAGTGTGGGAACAGAGTGTTTTCTGTTTAAGAGAAGAACTCAACCTAAATATGCAGGAACTGTGTGAAACGTGTGAATGAAGCAAAACAAAACTCCAGGTATTTTTTGATGAGGAAACAACATTATAACATAGAGCAGAAAATAGCGTAATATAGGACCTTTAAGTGCTGGACCTAATATTCAAAACCTGAAAACTGTTGCATTAGTAGCACTAGTGGTAATATCTGAAATTATTTGATTATAGTAAGAAAAAATATACATTTCAAGTATTAGTAACAAAAAAATCACATTTGTTTTGTGTACTTCATTACGGTATTAAAATTTTTAGTATTAATCTAGAACCCCTTTTGCACTTTTTGGTGTTTCTGTCCTGTTTCAGTCCTGACTTTGTGGACAATATTAGAGATTAATGCCCTTTAAGAAGGTAGCATCGTGTATGACTGATGTATTATGACAATCAGTTTAAAGCATATCGTCTATTAGGAAGATGGTTTATTTCACAGCAGCTGTAGGATGGCACATTACTCAGCTCACTGTAAACAGGCTGCCCAGCGTGTGCTCAGAGTCACTCAGTCATAAGCTTCTGTTTACTGGAGGCCCCCATCGCACACACCTCCTCTGGTCCGGGGCAGAGGAGACAGTTCAGGAATGTGACTTTGTAAAGCATTTATTATTGTGAGGAAGGTGCAGCTGTTACAGTGGATGTTATAGTGTGGTACAGGGCAGTGTGATTATTGGTGGTATGTGTGTGCTTTTTAAGAATGTCAGTGTTTGTTTTTTCACTGCGAGGCTTAAACCAGATTGGATTTTCTTAGTCTTGCACTTGATGTGTATTGACTAGGCGTGTCAAGATTGCTCGGTTAATTAATAGTTGTGATTTTTCAGATGTCTAATTGTAAAGTACTTTCCTTTATCATTCAGAAAGTGTCATTTCATAAAGCTGGTCATCCATCCGTATTCTTCTGCTTATCTGGGGCGGGTCGCAGGGGCAGCAGACTAAGCAGGGACTCCCAGACTTTCCTCACCCCAGACACTTCCTCCAGCTCCTCCGGTGGGACCCCAAGGTGTTCCCAGGCCAGCCCACAGGCGTAGTTTTTTTTTTTTTAACTACAACAGCCCTTGAGCTGCACACACAAACTACATGAGCTATGTTCAGAGTCCTTGCAAGAATCCAAAAACTTGATTTCCCAATAAATGTTTCCTTGGATCAGTTTGATAGTCTCCTCAATGATGCTGTATGCATGTGAGGTTTTGCAAGACTAGAGCTTGAAACTTGGAAAATGTCAACCTGCATTAACATGGTGTATGGAGAACTGGGCCGGTACTCTCTTTCTATTACCATCAAGAAAAGAATGAATGGCTGAATGGAAAGGCTTTTGGAACGTAATAAAAGTAAACTCCGTTAAAGGACCCATATTATGACACTTTCTGGTCTATGTTATAATGTTGTTTCCTCCTCAAAAACATACCTGGACTTGTGTTTTGTTTCATTCACACAACATTAACACAAATCTTGCATATTTAGGCTGTGTTCCTCTCTAAAACAGAAAACACTCTGTTCCACCTTGTGATGTCATGTGGTAAAACAGGAAGTGCTCTACTGTGTGTTTGGTTTGAGCCTAGTTTGATTTTAGTCCTATAAAGTTGAAATTAATCACATTGTTAGATGATGTATTCCATTTGGGAAGTTCTTAAAAAGCCTAGTTATAACTGGGAATTTAAGTTTAAAAAATATACACTGTCTGCTACATCTTGCCTGTGCTTTCGTGTTATAAACTTAAAAAGAATCTGTAAGGATTTAATGAGTAGTTTCTGAAAAGTTGATCAACATGGCCTGAGAACGTGACGTTGTGTATACCATATATTCTCAAACTTACTCATATGTAAAATGTAGTGAGTGTGATCCTAATGAGCTTGTGGGTCGGCCATTTCTCGTTACATGCATTCCTGCATCTCAGTCATCTGTGAAGACAATTAAAAAATGGATTTTTGTCGTTGGTGTGAATGTGGTGATTGAACGCTAATGAATCCCATTCGCCTTCAGCTAAATTGGTGTTTATTTTCCTGTAATCTGTGTTTATGAGTTTCAGATTAAATCAAGATTGCACTTGTTTTGGTAATGTGACATAGATTTTTATTTTCTCATATGAAAGCACTTTTCACTACTAGATTACTAGACTATTCCATTGATCCAATGTAATCTAGGGCTAGTGTGATTAAGTTCATTAGCTTCTGTTATGTTTAGATTCTTATTCTTACTCTAAAGTATAAACAGTCTAGGGTTGTCAAAAATCAATATCTAGATACAAATTTTACTAAAACTAGTATTGAAACTATATATATATTTTTTTTTTAATTACACAAATAAGAGAAAGTGGTATCGTTCTTGAATAGTTTTACAATGATCTTTGTCTATATCAGAGCTAGTACAAAGCCACATCAGAATCAGAATCAGAATCAGAATCACTTTTATTGATCCCCGAAGGGAAATTCTCTTAGTTACCAGATGCCACAACCACAAGATAGAATTTAAGAATAAAAATAAAAAGTAATTTAAATAAGAATAAAATTTGTGCAATAAGAATAGGTGTCATGCAATAAGAAATAAAGTGTCAGTGTTTCTAAAGTGTCAGTGTTAAACAAAATAAATAAATAGATCACCTCACAAAAATCACACACTATTTACATCTATGTACAAAGTGGAATATTGGAGTATTGAAGTGAGAGCGATCGTAACAGGCAGCACACGGCTCGCGCATGCGCACTGTATGTGTATGTACATGATAATAAATAAAAATAATACATGATTTTTAGAGGTACTTTTCAAAATTGTTGAGGATTGAATTGAGTCTTTTCTTTTGTTTCAAAAGTAGTAGCATCCTAACACTCATTCAGTAACAGGCAAGTTTTGGAGAATATGAAAAGTAAATGAAAGTATGTATAGAATTATGTACAAATAAAATTATATTTAGCCAATGTGTTTTACATTGTGTTGACCTAAAGACATCACTATTTCCTGTCTCTAACTGACAATGTCCTGGAAGCCTGCACTTTTACACTGTCATTACTGCTCTACAGGGGAAATGTACGTTTATTGAACACAGGGAAGAATTCCATAGTGTGCTTTAAGTGCTCCTCAAGATGTGTACAATTGTAATCTTAAACAGGGTGTGTTTACTTGATCTTTGACCTTCAAACTAAAGTGCAGGAAGGGTAACATTAAGCTTATTTAATTTTCCTTTCTTCATTATTATGATTAAAACAACTGGCTGTGCTCCAAGTATTTCATGCATTGTCTTGTTGTTGCTTCCTTTTAGGAGTTGACTTGGGCCTCCTGTCTAAACAGACAGTGATTAAAAAGCTCTTGATGATCAGCGGAAGACTCCGGTCAGCACGAGTGTCCGAGATGACGTTCCCTTCCTTTACTTTATGTGATCCTAGTGGGAGTTTGGAGAATCAACCGGAAGGGTGCTACCTCCTTGAACTTATGGTAAAACTGTCCAATCAAGTGTGCCTTCCTGCCCAAGGTTTATAAAGAACGTGTTGCATGAGTCTATACACTGGGACGCACGACAGGAAGACTTTCATCATGTTATGGATGTGACGGCAGGATGAATTTAGAAACATTTTGATGTAGGCTCAGTGCGCACCAACACGCAAACTCACTGTGTCTCAAAGATAACTGTGTCACTTTTATTCAAATCGGAAATAATAAAATACAACAACCTATTAAAACTTCCTATGCTAATTATTCCCACCCAATTATTTTTATATGTAGAGTACTTCAGTTTGAGACGTAGTTTCAGTATTTATTATGCCTCAAAATTAGCATTAGTGTTAGTATTGAGACACAAACATCCCTCTTTTTAATGGAGCAAGTTTTCTCCAGTAAAGTATTCATTTTATTAGTGTAGTTTTTGTATCCACCTGCAGCTCCCTCTTCACTACTTTATGTTTAAATATGTATTCATTTTAGCGTGACTCTGCAAAACCCTCATAGGGATAAAATTGGACAGGAAGTAGTGACGCTAAAAGTGAGACTGCCAAGCGTTGTTGTGCACAGAGCCAATAATTAATGTTTTGTGAATAGTGTTCCAAATTAACTAGTCAATTACACCATTAATTAAAACTGAAATTGCAGTTCTGAATTTGTAATACTATTGTTAACAACTGGAGCTTTCTATCAGTTGTCTTATTACAAATTGAAACTACTACATATTCTTTTAGTACTATCCCTACAACTTACTAAATACATATCATGGTGGTGAGTGCAAACTTGTGCCAACATAAGGCTTTTTTAAATTCATTGTCACTTTTTTATTGCCAGTTTTTGCGCAAAAAGATCAATTTACATGGCTGAAGTGTTTTGCTTAAGTATGTTCAGTTTAGTACCACCAAACTTTAACTTAGTAAGTCAACACATCCGTTAACGCGCTACCACTGAGCCACTATCGACCCATTTTCTTCTCTGCTAATCCTTAAAAAAAAGCCAAACAAAAGATTTAACTCAACACTTCTTATGTGAAGAGCTCCTTCTGACATAGCTCCTTACAAGACACTGAATTAGGTTTCAAGTTTCACAGATGGTAATAACAATATAGGCACGCTAGCTCATGAGAATAAAGTGGATCTATAAACTCTCGTGTGGGGCACCTGCTCTTAAAGGGAATGCAGTAAAGGTCCAGAAATGTGGGCCCCCAACCCATAATGATTAACTACATAAAAGCCAGCTCCCTCCATTCCTTTGGTTCTGTTCAAAGAGTTGTGTCGTAATCTTTTATGGCAGATTTTAAGAAACACATCCACCCAAGAGAAGAACCCAACTTTTTTTTTTTACTCTGTTTTGATAAATAAGCAATTTGTTCCCAGCAGTGTGTCTGTGAAATAGTTACCAGGGATACCAGGGGTAACTATTTCAAGCTACTGGGATGTCGTGTTTGTATTGCATGACCTAACAGCGCTAGATGAATGGCAGCAGTGGATAATTGTTTTAAGATTTACTAACGATTGACTGAGATGACCCACCGTGCTCTCTCCTTGTTTTGATCTCGTTCAATACGTAACTCAACAAACAAAAGAGAGGAAACAAAGGCGAGGGAACAAAAGGGGACGCAGTTGGGGTGCGTGGGGCCGACCTTCTAAAACATCTGCGAACTAAAAGCAAAGAGGCCAATGCTCTGGGCTAGTTTCAAGCAGCAACCCTGTTATCTATCATTTTAGCCCTTATAAACATGTATTTTGAGATATTAGTAAACCGCCCAATCCCATATGAATAGCACTTTGGATTACTTTGTCTTCTGACTGTTCTTTTCACTCCTTGCCGCAACAAACAATTTCCCCCATGTACTCCTGCATATAGTTCTCCTCTATTGTTTTATGGCTTTGGAGAGAGATGGTTCTACTAGAGTTCTCTTATATTTATCAAACATTTTTAAGTTTACTGTTACGCTAATTTAGATATTTAGCATATCATTTGGAATTAGTAGAGCCTAATTTGGCCCTGAGGCTGTACGCTGAGTTTCACCATGTCCACCATTTGACCTTTCACCTTTATGTACCAGCTCATGTTGCGAATCTGTAGAGTGAGGGAGAGGCCAGCGTGTCATTAGAATAGTCTGTGAAAAACCCCCCTGATGTGAAAATGGCTCCTACAATAGAGCGCAATTCAGTGTAAAAAAAAAAAAGTCACTTCAGAACTCTAAGAATGGACCCGTAGGGGCAATTGCACCTTTCAACACATTCATTTATTCTAACAAAAGAAAAATCTAAGGTGTAGCACCTGCAGGAGTCTCAGGAGCTCTTTATGAAAAAGGCTTATGGTTATAAAAACTGATCCATCTGATCATAATCTTTAATATTCAAAGTCAGATCAAATGAAAAACACAGCAGCATATTCTCTCTGTACATGTCCTCCCGGCCTAGTACAAGGGTTATGAAAATTGGAATTTCTTATGAATATTCTTTCTGTTTTAAAACTTTACTTACTAAAATATTCTTTTAATATATTCCATTTGAGCTATCGTGGTTCTAACAATATAATCTGTATAACCTTTAACAGTTGAAATAACAATTTGTTATGAGGGGATGAAGTGGTGTGGTAATACCCACTAGTATTAAGCCAGTATTTGTGTCAAATGTTTAAAAAATAACCTTTTCATATTGTTCTAAGTAGGGGTGTGCAAAAATATCAAAATATTGATATATTGTATTGTTTCATTTAATGATACAGTATCGATATCATGGGCTGCTTTATTGATATATCACCCAAGAGTATTTTTTGTATATTTTACCAAATAATTCTGTCACAGTGCTACATTTGTGTGGCTTGTTTAGAGGAAAGAAACTCATTTATGCAGAATTGACATTTGATTCACCGTTTTGATTATTAAAATAGGTTTATTTCATATTAACTTTGGTTTAACAAACACTTTTAGTATCAGAGTTGTGACTTAGTAAATATATTGTGATCATTCAGAGCCGTTATACTGCACATGTCCCTGTTACATGTAAATGTGGAGCTCATATAAGCTGTGGATGAGTATTACTGGACAATGGAACAGTTTTTCTAGTTGGTTAAATGCACAAAACAAAATGCACTGTTATATTCATTCATCTTCAATAAATGGAAGCTAAATAAAAAAAAACAACATATATATATATATATATATATATATATATATATATATATATATATATATATATATATATATATATATATATATATATATATATAAAATTTTGTGAAAATGGGGTTGATCCTTAAGTGTCCTGAAAGCCTTTATTTTTGACTGAATCGAATCGATTTGAGATGTATCGTATCATATTGTATCGAATCGGCAGTGCACTGTATCGAAATACGTATCTTATTGTGGCCTATGTATCATATCCGCAACTTCTTAATGATACCCAGCCCTAGTTCCAAGTATTATGTCAAAAGAAGATCTTAAATTAGTGCTACAAGTAGCAGTAGAACTAAAACAGTGACTACATATTTTGACAGACCCATTATATATTGCCTTATCTGTTGCATATGGACAGTTTTACGGCGGTAAACATGGCTATGAATCTAGAGCTAATAAACCACTGCCCACTTCTTTCTGGAGTGCCCTGGCCTTGCTCCACCTCCTCTCCTGTTTATCATGGGGATCTGCTCCTCCACTGGGAATCGTTTACATGCTTCGAGTGCTAAGAATACAACACTTTACTCAGCTGTGCGCAAAAACAGAGCAAAACAAATGACTCCACTGAGAAAAAAAAGATAACTCCAAGCCTGCTATCATAAGATCCATGTGGAAGTACAGACAGACGCCCCATGTGGTGAATCTAACAGCTGCGGGACCAACTGCGGCGAGACCTGGGATTACCAAATTGTAGCACAGAGCAATCCAGAACGCACATGGACACAGTTACATAGATACAAGTAAAAACATGTGCTAAGTTAAGAGCAAAAACATATACAAACCATGACATCCCCTCTTCTTCCTGCCTGCAGGTTAAAGAGGTTTGACAGAATAAGACTCCCTGAAGAGAAAAACGACTATTTCACGTTTAGCAGTCACTTCAAAGGAGGGGAATGCTTAGGGGTGAGTATTTTTGGACACATTGGCTATCAAACTCCTGCTGTCTTGTGTCATTAGGAACAGCTCAGGGGAGAGGTCCACACTGCTACAGCCCAGGATGATCCGGAATTAAAAATATGTTCTATTAAAAGTCTTTTTTATTCATGACCTATAACCATGAATAAAATGTCTACCTATCGATCATGCAGTTCAAATGTAGAGACTGTGAAAACAGAGGAGTACTTCTGCTAGTGCTGCCTCAACTGGTGCAACTACTACTTACATTACACATTACTTAGTCGGTGAAATACGTCGACTGCAACCGTATGCAATTCTGACTCTTCTTATACGCGTCTTCTTACTGTTGCTAATGCCGTCTTTGCTTACCCCATGCAGAAACTTGGATTTTCTTTGGAATCACAATCCAAACTTGAAGTGGGTGCAAGACAGCAAAAAGCTCTTTTGGCACTAGGATAAATTTTACTATCTGGGTAAAACTACTTTACACCTCTGTAAGTGGGAGGAGAAGAGTGATGTGTTACCCTACCCCGAGATCTCCAGCACTCATGGGAGCACTTGACCAGGCTCTGATCTCAGTGAGGCCACTTCCGTAATTCTTCCACGCTCTTGTTTTCAGTCGCCTTCCAGATATCTGCAGAGGTATTTTTCACCTCCTTTGTAAGGCTGCAGCTTGTTGGCACAGAGTGTTGACTTTACTGATGTGTTTTGCTTTGGCATGGGAATGACTGACCGGCTTAGAGTGGCTTAGCAGAGTGTCCTGGCACATCTCCAGTATGTATAGTAGCTAATAACGGGACAAGCTAGTCACTTCTTATTGGTTGAAAACACTGGACTGGAAAGAAACTGCAAACGGAACAAGCCACTTAATATGTTGTTTTACGTGCCCGGTTATTGTGCTGCAGAATCGCTGAGGACAAATGAACCAGTTTAATGGACAGTGAACTAGTTGCCATGCACCTGCTGGTTTTAAGGTGCAAAATAGCCTTTTTTAATGTGTTAGCAGAGAAGCATAACACACAGAAGTGGCGGGATCAATGGGCCCAAAGCCAAAAATATTTTCAAACGACTCATTTAATAGGAATGGAGATGGATGCATAGCGTAGTAAACCACAAATCCCTATAAGCCTCAACAAATACCAAACTTTTATTCATAGTTAGACAAAAACAAAAACAAAACACTACTGACTGCTAAAGAAGAGTCACTCAAGCTACACACAAGCTTACTTTAAAATAACATGAAGTAGATTTAAAGGTACTACGGCTATTCTTGCACTATTGTTCCACCTTTTTATGTTGCAATACTGCCTAAAACAAAGACTATATCAGACTGCTTATCCAACCAATCACACTTAAGTACTGGCTTCTTACACTGCAAATTTGGAAAATGGAAATTATTTCTATATGTGAGAGGAACATATATCTTGAAAATTACTAGCAATTACTTCCAGTCTACTTTTAGTGCAATAAAATTCAAGCTTTAAATGCTTTAAATTCTAGCTAGCTGAAAGACAGAACTGAAACACTGGCAACTTTTTGTGCAGATCCACCCAAGCTGTAAAAAAACAAGACAAATATGTAACAAATCACTGCAAGTTGTTTGTCAGCGGAGACGGGGTGTTCCCTTCTTGTGGGTTATATAAGGTCTGTGGAGCCCTGAAGATTCATTAGGCTGAATTTCCCCAGAGGAAACTCTCATAAATGGTCCATATAGTAAACTAAAAGTCAAACACACTCGATGAAAATGTAATTGGTTAATGTAAACACCTTTTAACTCAGTCGCTACTAATTTTGAATGCTTGTTGTATTTGGGATTTTTGTTGTGTTTGTAATTGTATCAGTGTAAACTCCTAATCTGATTTACTGCAGACCACCCACAGTGTCCCATCAAAGACTGCGCATGGCTTTAAATGTAAAGTCAAACATTTATACTATAAAATTTGTCACAACAAGACCAGAGAGCTACAGGGGAAGCGTGGCCTGAGCATGTTCACTCTCAAGTCGGAATAAACAGAAGCGCTAGCAGCCGGAGCGGTGCCTGTGCCCAAGATAACCAGGATTTATGTTGCTTGGTAAACTTTGCGTTGCCATGGCGTGCGTGTAAAAAAAAAAAAAAAAAAAAAAAAAAGTCCCTTATGCGTTCCTGTTGTATTAGGACGCTTGGCAGGAATTTCCCCCATGCTTCATTGTTTTTGTTTTTGCTTTTCTGAGCTTGACTTGGCCCCGCCTTTCCCCCCTCTGAAAGGTCACCGAAAGGTCAACCTCACCAAATCTGGAATCCCAAAAAAGAGCATCTATATTTTTCTCTAATTGGCTGTCATAAATCATCAAGACATTTTAAGCTTTTGACTTACCGTACATTCTTGGTCAAAATCTCTGTCGTGCAATTTGGTTTATGTGTCAAATTTAATATCCTGTTCAACATTAAATATGTGAAGAAAGGAAAGCGGGATGTGAAGATCATATTACGGGCAGATAGATGATAAGATAAGCCTGGCGTAGGATACTCAAATAACAGCATTTTGGCAACATATTTGTACGAAACCTGTTGCCACAAAGCGCTCTAACTCCTTTTCTTATTTTTATGAAGACATGCTCGGAAATTGGATCCCACAGTAATTTATGCACACAAAGTTAATTACTCAAAATGCTATGTGAGAAGTTCCAGCGTATATGACATTTAGTTTTGTTATTTTTGGACTTCTGGATCATTATAAGTTTATATTGGGTCAAGCTGCTCAATAACATATTCATAATGAAAAACAAAAACAATCCTAACTTTCCCATAATGAACTCAGCGGGTACAGCGATTCAGAAACATGTTTTATGACATACAATACTATAATAAATTGTACAAAGTGCCTATTTAACTAAAGGAATCACGTTTACATCATTGGTTAACTGTGCCGGGTTTAAATATGAAAAACAGACATAAAATAAATAGTTCTAGCCCAACACATTTGCACACCTGCGTTTGCTGTTACGGTTCTCATGGAGTGAATTGGAGGTCAGACTTTTAAAAATATCAGAGCGGTTAGGAAAAAACAGGCAGTGTCTTGGAAGGTGTTGCAGATTTATTTGGTCTAGAGCTTTCTCTGTTGTTTCCCTGCGTGGTTAGAAGTCATTCAGTGAAAGTGGAAGATTTGACAGTTGTCCAATCCTGCTCGCTGCCAAAAGATCTCCGGCTCCTCTCCACACGCAGCACTTTTCTGTCAATTTGTTATGTATTATGACTCCACTTCGGATTGCAGAAGTGTCATTTTTTATTTAATCCTTCAGTTCACACTCTTAGCTCGCCACATGAGATCTCTATAGGCTCATTTTCGGACCCAAGCCTCCATTTTCTGTGAGTGCCAGTTGGCTGACACCGTAGCACTCACCCATGACTTTTCTTTCAACGCTGTGCAGGTTAAATTAAAATGTTTATAACTGCAGATGCTTCACTTCAACTAAACCATGAGTAAGATCTCGTCTAAGGGCCATTAATCTACACACGATGTATTTCAAGCTAAAATGAAAAAGTCTACAAAATCCTGAAGTATTACCCGGCTTGAGTGTCAGGTAAAGCAAATATGAGATATGGTCTAAACCACTTAGTGCATTTTTTCTCAATGGAAAGTGTCAGTGCAACATTAATCAGAAACAGCGCAGGTAAAGTACGATTATTACTTCATATTTTTGTGGGGGATTTGGCATCGCAAACACACTATAATATTCTGGTTAAAGATAAATGCGTTGCTAGATTGTTATGACAGCGCTTTGAAAAATGGATGTCCGCTCGTTCAAAAATGCACTTTGTTGATTTACTCTGCGAAAAATCTATAAGCCAAGTCTCAACCCCCACTGACACTGACCCTGTCTCACAATAATATTTTTTATTCCATGGTTAAAGGTTCTCTCCGGTGAGCTAAAAGGCTTATCCTCGTCAAAACAAAACAAAACATTATAACTTGGACCACCAAAATACTGCATACTGTATCTGTATTCTTTGCAAGGTAATTCACCCAGGAGCACAAATGTTCAACCAAACAAATCAAAAAGATAGTTTGCTTTTTAATTTGTGAAAAATCTGAACAGAAGCTTTGACCCTATCCACTTCCAGAGCACTTAATGTGTGTGTCTGGGACTAGATCATAAATTACACTTCTGATGACAGGATTGAGGGGTAAAAGCTCTTAGCGCGATAAGGCTGTCATTGGAGAAAACACATGTCATAAGTGGGAATAACTGCACTTTGGATGTTAAATGGGAACCGAAATCTACTGAAACATTGTCTGATAAGGTACCTGCCCGTCTAGACCAACATTCTCATCATTCCTGTTCGTCTTGTGGATAAAAAGGGGGAGATATGGGTTGTGCTCTCAAATATGTGCGTGGAATGAGATATTTGCAAACGCTTACCTGCAGTTTTTCCTAAGCTCATCTTTGGAAAACCTTAAACCTTTCGTGCCATGCGGTTATCCCCTGGCACACGCACCCCTATCCAGACAGGCACGCTCGATCCTGGAGATTTACTGTCTCATACTTAGGCTCAGGAACATCTGGGAAACACCAGGCGGCATGGATAAATGGACAGGGTGTGTCCGAAGTATTTTCACTACATTAACATTATCGTTTTGTTCTTGACAGGGTTGTGTCGATGCATGGAGCCTATTCTCGTGACTGTGGGATATTGGCAGGACAACTTGGTAGTGAGGAGGGATTGTTGAATCATACGCATAGACTGTATTGCCTCATTCCGCCCCGCCCACTTTTGTCTCTAAATACTACTAAACCACATTTTCTTTGTGGTGGGAATCATATTCAGTTCAATGGAGAAATCGGGAAAAGTTTTGCAGCTAAAATATGATATAAACTAGGTTGATTTGTGTACATGTTTTATGTTCATGTGACAAGTCAACAATGGAACAATTCTCTAGGTGGCTTTAAAATAGCTCTTTTGTCCCTGTAGAATGTATTTGAATGTATATTTACGACTAAAGGAGTGCGACGATCGGCTCCAGTCAAATGGGGCAGAATTTGGAGTGGAGTTCAACCAAAGAACCAATCCGTAGAGAGGCTGTTGAAGGTAACGCACCTTCCTGCTGTACCGCTGATTTAGCAGGGAGCGTGAAGGCACCTCATTGGTCTGTTATTAATGTTGATGTCTTGAGTTAAAGCCTAAATAGCCAAATAAAAACACCAGGATCATATAGCGCAGATTAATACAAACATTTTCAGAGCAAAACGATGAGCCTGACAGCAGCAGTTACAGAGACAGAGTTGACAGTTTTTCAATAGAAAGTGATTTGGACCCACTGGAGTTGAAGCCCGAAGTGCCTATGTCCATTGTCTGATATATAAACCTCAACTCTAACATTTAAAGACATGCTTTAACACAATTCTGTTGGATTGGTGTAATATGTCATTGGAGAGACAACATTGGAAAAAACATTATTCATGATTTAGCCTTGTATTCCAGTGTGTTTACTGTTTTGTGATTCAATGTGCTTTGGCAAATTGATTTAAGTGAATCATTGGAACCATCAGAGAACTCATTGGGTGGAGGCTTAAGTAATGCTGTTTCATAGATTTCTAACATCACTATCCAGAATGGTTAGTGTTTCCTAAATGGATTGATATGTGTAATCTAAATTTATAGTTAGGAAGGCTGTATCGTTCAAAGTCTATAAATGATGGATGCTTGTTTAGAGTGGTAACAATAATAAATATAAATCAAAAAATAATCTTGTCTTAATAATTCAAAATATCAAAGTGTAAGATTAATTAAATTGCATAATTTTAAGCTTTGAGCCACAAGCGCTAATTATACACCGCAAACATAATCCCAGCTACACAAGCGTGTAATACACACATAGTTGCGGAAAGAACAATCATGTTTTAATTAAAAAGTGGATTTACACAATCTGAAAATAATTACCCGCTGCTTCGACATAAAAGTTTGGGCAATATTTGGAAAGCTTGAACTAATGTGCTGGGGCCACCTGTGTAGACGCCCCGTGTTTGATGTCTATTTGTGTTTGTCCAGTCCCAGTGGTCTGCGGCCTGGAGGGGATCAGGTTCTGCGTCTGTGTGTGTCCATAACTAGACCCCCGTCGCTGGGCTGCAGTGATGGATGACGCCTGGGAGCCCTGGAGCCCTGAGTCTGCCTGAATCTGCCTGTGTTATCAGTGCTAACCGCGGACACCTCCACAAGATGGATCAAGTGGATATACTGTGAGAATGAGTGACGTGACACTGATGCTGCTGTCTATTAGCGGTTACTCTAGCTTTATTGATGACAAAATGACAGGCATGTTTTTGGAGAGTTATATATACTCATAGCTCAGATACACACCTCCCCTAGGCCACTGTTTATCCAAGCGCCCCACTACAGTTATTAAGTTACAGCTCAAATCATATACTCAGAATATACGGCCTGCTATGAGTTCATTCTTGTGCTACATCAAGCTCAGTCAAAATATTCATCCATCAATCTATAGCACAGACAGGTACAGGTTCACAGAGCAGGCTAGAAAAATACACAGTTTTTTCACCCAAAAGTCCCCAAATGGATAGACTGAGGAGAATACTGCACCATTGTTTTACATTGGGAGTTAGTGTAATGTATATTCGGTGTGCTCTTCATGGGGACTTTCCAATGTGACATTTTCCATGTTGAAAAAGTGGATTTGTCAGGTTTTGGTGTGAGGTGGAGTGCAGATGTTGTACAGACACCACTCATTGTCAAATTAGGCCCTTGTTTGTGTACAGTACGTCTGGTGGAGTCATTTAAGAGGACTCAGAATAGCATGAAACTGACCACAGTGTTTATGTCTGTATTTCACAGCTACTTTGCCTTAAGGTTATTTACTTAAAAGGATTCTCCCATTGACTACCATTTATTTTTTAAACCTGAGACTAACGAGCCATTGTCAAGACTCAAGTGTAGTAGACACAAAAAATACATTTATGGAATGTCTCAGTATGTGAGACATGATCATCCCAAAAAACTTGATGGATTTTGTAAAATGAAGTTATTATTCATTTATTGTTTTTCCTGATATCACAGTTAGTAAGTCATTGAGTGAACTTTAGAATTGTGCTGTAAGACCTACCTGCTTCATGCATTAAACAGCCTAGGGATTGAGTGGTTGGAGTAGGAGAGAGAGTTGTTCTATATCTGGATCTCTTGTAACAGCCTGTAACTGTGTTTACTATCACTTTGATTTGGATCATTCCTGCTTGTGTTCCATGTATCTTTACAAAGCAGCCGTTTGCTATAATCTTAACAAGCTAAGATGAAAGCTCGATAGCTTCTGCTGAGACAATAAAACAGGTAACTGATACATTTTGTGGTGAAAAGCCAGTGGGGTGAACAGAGGACAGCGGAGGACCAACTCAAGTTCAACTCCTGAGAGCTGTCTACCTTTTCATGGGCCAGTCCCTTGGGGCATTATGGTGTGTTGTTTTCATTTGGCTGATTGTGCCTCTGAACGCTCAGATTTGGTGTCTTGCACACGCACACACAGGGCGTGCCCACTCTCGGTTTCCACACCCAAGTACCCTCACCCCCAACGGAAACTACTGCTTCCTCCCCCCATTCATCTTACTACACTTTTGTTTTATTTCTCAGGAGTCCCTATCCAAAACCAATTTGTCAACCTCACAAAAGTCTATTGAGTTGTGTGCGAGAAAAAAAGATCACACTTAAGTTGCGAACAGCAGCTCGAGAATACATATTTTTGGTCTCGTATTTTGTGTACTAGACTACACAAGTCATAACCAATAACTACTAGACTACTGTGATGACTGTAGGATCATGTTAAGACTATGTCTGCTTTAATTTATTTGAGGACAATCCAATCTTACCCTTGCCAAGGCTTTATGAAGAGACAGGAGTTACTTTGAATTTACCTTTGATGTGAACTATTAGTCTTTTTCTTGTGTAACAAATAGCCTTCTTTCATCGAATTTATAACTGGAGTATGAGTCTGTCTTGACTGTTGGTATCTTCAAAATAATAGTTCTTATAGGGTCTGAAATACTGAAGAAAAGGTTAACTGTTTATGTGACGCGTCTGAAATCAAGAAGATATTGATGCGTTTGATAGAAAGTTATACTCAGAATAGACCCTGCTTTACAGTTGAGTGTATCATTTAACATAATAGTTTTCATAAAGTTATGTCTGATGGTGGATATAGATGGGTGAATCTGTCTCTGTCTATTCCCATTGCTCCCCAATCTAAGGCGGGACAGTCCACACAAATTGCTGAATGACACGCAGACCTCAGTGTTAACCTCGGGGTGTGATCCACGAGTGAGAGAAAACTCCCTGTAAGACGATCCCAGTCTATCAGTGCCTCTTATCCACAGAACAGAGCAGGGAATAAAGCAGATATGTGCAGTGACAGACATATCCAAACATCGAGACAATTACCGCTGAGCTGAGTGCAACAATGGGACATTTGTGAAGAGCAGTTGGGGGAAATGCCACACAGACAGGGGTAAAAATCCAAAATAGACTCTGAAATGGACTGAAGTGAAGGTATTTTTGTAAGAAAACTGTATTTTGGCTTGCTGCAGTGTTAAACATGTAACCTCATAATAGCATCAGCAGGTGAGCCATATGAATAATATATAACCATATGACAAATTATAGCAATTATTAATTCACTGCAGGTTTTGGCTCCCTGCACATTGGGGATGTTTTCCATAAAAAGTCTTTATATATTCAAGTGTCTTATAATGATATTTAATGATTTCCAGGTGAAACTCGGACATGGAAAGTTGAGGTCCAAACCACATTAAACAAGATCAAGTACCTGGAGTAGTGCTGGTACGTATAAGGAGCGATATTAGTGATAGGAAACACTTTTAAGAGTAGTTTCCAACCCAGCAGTGTTGAGTGACTATACTCAGTAATATCTCCTCATGTGCTGGACAAGAAACAGACTTTTCCAAAGACTTAGACTTTTACTTGGGCTTTACTTTCTTGATACACGATGGAGAATGCTTGCCCATAGTAGCTGAAAATTATAATATAAGAATAATTATACATAATAAAAAGAAATTAGTTTTTCAATAATAGTAGCAAAAAAGCTAAACAAAAACTAAGTAATAGTCTTAAACGTATTTTATAGGTGGTGTTTAGCCATATAACAAAGAGGTTATGACTTTAGTTTAACTTGGGAGTTTATGTTTCTGAATTTCCTCATTTGTTTTTCAACTTTCTTTCAATTCCTTAAAATCTTGTTCTAATTCAAAGTTCAACACAGGCCATTCACCACTGAGACAAATCTACAGTAGGCTGCTATCTCTAGCCTGCAGATTAGAAGGATTAATGATTAGCAGATTATTACTATGGGATATAAACTATGTGATGCAAAATACATTTGGACATGAACATTTGTTTTTGTAAAAACATTTCCAAATATACTTGAACCTCCTCTGCTGTGGACAGTATGACTAATGAGTTTATATTGAACAGATGTAATTGCCTGTAGAAAAAAAATTGTTTTCTTTTTCAATAGTTTTGTCAGAGCCTGGGCACTTTGTCTTATTATTGCAAGACTGGGCTCATACCATTATGAGATTAACACGTTCTGAGTTCAGAATGTCAGTTGCTGGTGTGCACAAACATAGCTGCATATTTTGTCGTAGATTTACATGCAAGAACAGATTTTTCCACCTAATTCTTGGCAAGTAGCCTGCTAAATGTCTCAACTTCTTTCCAAAGGTGTGAGCCTGAGGTGTGAAAAATTTAACTTAATATGACGTGTTGTGGTTCAGAGATACCATGTTGACTTTTCTTTTGTTTTATTTTTTTTCTTCAGAATACCACAGTGTGACCCCAGACAGGAACAAGGGATATTTGCCTTTGGAGACAGACAAAACATCGTGCAAAGCTAAAAAGTTGGTATTTTATAATCACTTCAGTGCAGCAGATAATTCCTACTTTCAATTTTATCACTACAAACTGTCAGCTGACATACAAGCGTGTTCTGTCATTTAGTCTCAGAAGCTGTGTAGGCTATCATTATACCTGCAGTTTACCTCAAAGGGCGCTCCATAAGTCATTCATTAAGCCTGTAGAGCCCAGAGAGAGAGACAGAGAGAGAGAAAGAAAGAAAGAGCGGGAGAAGAGAGAGAGAGAGAGAAGTAGAAAAACAGTAAACACACCGTGGTATTGTAACATGCTGCCTCTTGGCTCCACCATACTTTGTGTCATCACGAGAATTAACTCTTCCCAACAGAGGCATAAAACATCTGATATGCAAAGATGAGTAAAAATGTGCACTTTGTTCCGTGAGGCACTATATTTTAGTCACAATGTCCCTTGTTGAGGCATGTACCAGACTGGTGGAAACCTTTACAACTGAAAAAAAGACATGATGTGCTTTTTCTGCATATAATTATAATCTATGACACTGGTGAATCATATATTATGTTTTGGACATTTATCACAATGTATATTTAAAACGACTTAATAAAAGAAACAGGTCTACTGACTTCCAGGTTGGAAAATTGCGGAGGCCAATGGGAGGTGATTCCAGCTTGTGCCTTTTGTTGGCCCTTCCTGTGTGTAACCACGGATCACACTAGCCATCAGCAGATTTTATTTTTGTTTTTTTCATATGTGTCACAATGGCTACGCGATGCTGTCGAAAACGGAGGTAGCTCAGACCAATGACGTTACAAATGCAAGAGAGGAAAGATTTGTCTCATATAATTGTTTTACCTCCCCATTTCCCCACTCAAAGTTGTATTTAGGGTAATTCATATAAGTTAAAAGCCCTACAGAGTCAGACAGTTGTATGTGACACTATGGTTGGTAAAATTATACTTTTGTAGGAAATGTAGTTGTAAAAACAGCATATGCAAGGTTATTTTTAGATGCAAGATTTTTTTTGGGTGCAAATTGCAGAGGTTGAATGATGGGAATACACTTTTGAATTATTTCCAAAAGTAGTTTCTAGTCCCAAGTTAGGACAGATAACGAGGATAACATCTGGTCTATAGAATAATGTGTATATTCTTTCCCATAATAGTTCTCCAATACAGTTTCTATATAGTGGTCTTTTCAAAGCTTTTAAGCAGCTGCTTTCTTTTCCCTGACATATGTCCCCTTTACTCTGTCCCCAGTCCTGCCGATTTACTTGAGGTTTCACCCATAGCAGCACCATGATAGATAAACCCTCAACTGAAATGAATGAGGTGGGGTGAAAACACGGGACCTGTAGACTGGTCTTTAAGTGTTCCTCCTCACACCGCTGTCTCCTGCTTTACCGTGGTTGGATCTGGAGTAGATTAAACCGTCTCTTGATGGGTTATGGCATGCTTTACGAGGGTTATCACCATCCCAGCACCTCAGCACATTATTCAAGATCTGAAAGTGCTTGAAAAATGGTGTGGTTATAAATACTGTAAATGCATGACGTACACTGTACAGAACAGGTCATTTTTTGACCTGTATTTGCAAGTGGATGAGCTGGGTCTTGTTCATTAACATACACATGTACACATACATTTAAGTTTTGCTGTAGAAAATCATTTTAACTTAAATCTTCAGGAAAAGGGCTAAATTATGTTTGAGGAGCATACTCTTTCAAAACATCTGAAATCATACCCAAGAATCTATTTTTATTACGTTATAGAGTTATTAAAAAGCTTCAATAACAAATGGATTGTCACAAATCCATCTGTCAGGACATGATTGTTTTAGGTTTTAAGTTCTTTTCAATTGTTGTGATACACAGCATTCAATAGACTTCAAAACTGACTGAAAGTCCCAGTAGAGGTAGGCTATTTTCATAACAAAGATTGATGTTGGCTCGCAGCAGTGTTACCCGTGTCTCCTCAAAATATCAGCAGGTGAGCTGCATGAATAATACATATATATATATGACATATTAAAGCAATTATTCATTCGTTCCACATTTTTGCTCCCTGCACATTGGGGGACCTGTTATATTTTACATAAAAGAGTTATTTTTATGTAAATTAAAAAAAATGAACTGATTTGAAAACTAGATGCAGATTTTGTTTGTGGGGTTTATTCTTTAGGTTACTTATTTAATAACATGTGAATGATAACTGTAAAATTATGGAGATGACTTGAGCCTGGTCTGTTCTGTTCTTTACACAGCATCTCATCTTTTGGACATTTTTCACAGTCTAATGAAGAACCAGACCCTGGTTTGATGGATCTGTTGTCAGCACATGTACCAGCTCCTCCTAATGTTATCTGCACACTCTGAGAAGGTTAAATAAACCACCAATCTAGATAAATAAATGTGTGCAATCAGTGTGGCCTGATCCTGCAACTGGTTTGTACCACTGCATTCAAACTGCACATCTGTCCAACATCTGTGCTCTCTCCCTCCTCACGCTGATGAAGAGCTAAACTATCCATATAATTTCCTTAGCATTTGTACTGAAAACTCCCTTTGAGCACTGGCAGGTTTTTATGATTCATTTTCATTAATAATTCAAGAGTTCATAGTTGCATGCACTCATTCTCTTGTGGCTAACCTGGCATCCTTACGTCCACTGAATTCATTATAAAGGTTCCGAAGTTGGCCAAAAATAGCATTTGTCTGTTTAAAAACTGTGCGTCTGCAGGCAGATGAAATAATTGCCTCCCTAGTTTCAAATGAATCGCCATCTCTGACCTCTGGGTTTTGTATTTCATAAATATTATCTGGTCATAGAGAAACGTGCTATAATTTCACTATAAAGAGCCTGACTTCATCTGGCCCATTTCCTCAGCTCACTAAATCAAAACCACAGTCTTAGATACCCCACAGAGTCAACTCCGATAAGGTTTCTGAAGTCCAACCTGCTCCGATTGTCTGTTTGACACATCCTGCATAAGAAAATAATAATGGGAACAGAGGAAATCAATGTCGAATCATAACTGGCAACGTGTAAAAGGAAGCAAAACACTTGACAGCGTCTGAGCCAAGGTAAACACAAGCTGTTCTCTGGACCAGCAAGGAGTCCACAAGCTTTTGTACCAGACGTCTGTGTGGATAATTGGAGCACTGCATCTGGAAGTAAGATTATCAATGAAGCTTACACAAATACCAATCCCTGTTTAATTAGTTTTTTCGGATTTATTTCATCAACTCTTGATCCCTCATGTGATAGAAATGGGAAAATCTTAATGCTACCATGAAAACTTTGAGAAGTAATGACCTCTGTACAAGTTCATCTGTTACATCTTTATTAGTCTTCTTATGATGCTAAAATTACAAACTCAATTTCGACGCTAAGGAAAAGGCTTGATACTCGTTACTGATTTTGATACTACAATGAGCGCAACGTAGTAGTTTCTTTATTAAAGGTTCATGAAGTAACTTTTCTATTAGATGGTCTGCCCCCTGCTTGTCTCCATGGAGATATTTCTGCTTTGCCTGCAATGTTCTACAGTATGGTATTTTTCCATAGAGACAAACAGATGATGCCACAGAGACAGAAAAATGGCCCTGTTTCCATAGAGACAAGCAG
This sequence comes from Periophthalmus magnuspinnatus, assembly GCF_009829125.3. Taxonomy (NCBI): domain Eukaryota; kingdom Metazoa; phylum Chordata; class Actinopteri; order Gobiiformes; family Gobiidae; genus Periophthalmus; species Periophthalmus magnuspinnatus. The sequence continues at coordinate 10,728,542 of NC_047146.1, forward strand.
TTGGTGGACCCTCCGCTTATACTAGCTCTGATACAATAGATCAAATACATCTTAAACTGTTCAAGAAAGGTAGAAAATGTATTTATATAGGACACATTCATGCAGCAAAAGTAAAAATGCTCATGTCTTTTTGCCTTTTGTGTAATTCTTATATATGGACTTGGGAACAGACTGGACATGACGTGGAGCTCTGTAAATTACTAGTCTCTCCATTAGTGTCAGGGATAGTTAAAACCCGTGACTAATTACCCCTTGTTGTCATCCTACTGTTGTCCGGTGTGACTAAAAGAGAAATTTGAACCTATTATCCAGGGGAGATTACAGAAGCTATTTAAATCACAGTGGCTAGTGGCTGGTATTTTTGTATTTCTGCTGTTGTAATTTCTATGTGGGTTTTTTTCTGGATAAGTTACTCATCTGAAGTACTGCCGCTGGTATCTTCCATCTTGTTGAAATACTTCCAGATACTATATGATGCATTTAATGTGGTCTGTATTTACTTTTCAACAAGGAAATAAAAAGCTGCCTATTGAAATATATGTGCAATGTGTTTCTAAAAAGAATAATAGGCATCGCATTTCTATAGAGGGCGGTGAAAGAGTGGGATTTATAGTTCCACTGAGATGCTATAGAAAAGTGTTCAGTTGGAAATATGCTGGCCTGAGACTGTAAATATTTCCAGGTGAGAGATAAAACTGTACCTCCTCCTCACAGCCTGCTTCAGTTTGAGCTCCACATTATCAGAATGGATAGGGTATACAAACACCGGGGGTCCCACTTAGTCTTTTTAGTGCTCATGACCGTATATAAAAAGTGTGAGAATGTTCCTCCAGTTTAAACAAATCGACGAGGCTCCTTATATGTCAAAGAGACGTAATGTTATTATCAATGATTTTGTTAGATAAGAATGC